>NW_015536698.1:2132192-2135574 GCF_001515605.1 Sinocyclocheilus anshuiensis | reverse complement strand
AAAAAAAAAAAAAAAAAAAAAAAAAAAAAAAGTGCCTTTCATGGCCTTAGTATTTAATGCACATACTTTTAAAGTTGCCTTCCCATCAATTTTAGTTATTTATATATTTATTTATTTTTGTACATTAACATTTTTTCATGTCAGCATTTCATGCCAGGTGATGCTTTTGCTGGTTTAGATAATTTCATAGAACTGAGTTTGGTTATTCTTGTATATTGATTTTTTACAAGCACATTTTCCATACTCAAAGTAAAATGACTTATTATTTGGGGTGCCAATAAACTAAAATTTCACTTTTAAGTTAAAATGACTGGCTCAAAATCATTTTTGTTGCAAGACAAACTCAGCAAGAGTTCTGAAAGGTTTTGTCTGAAGTTGATGAGATAAAGGCTTCAGAAAACAAGAGCTCTGATAGTGGCCCCTCATTTCCTCATGTCTCATTCTTTGTGAATTGATTTTAGGGGATGTTACACCCCTGCCCCACTTTCCTCCCTCCACCTATGCTGATATGAGATCAGATTTATTTATTTATTTATTTTTGTGCTTGTAGGACCCGCCAAATCCAATATGTCTGTGGATTCGGGTGAGTGCCTGTGGCAGTGATAACGTTAAGACTTACCGTCATGGAAGATTGCGCCAACCTGGAAAGAGAGTTCGGAATCATGTTCAGCCTCACAGGGATACACAGCCTTTGCTTTCATGAGGGTGACACTGAAAAATGGAGGCAATCGGTTAGTGCGCCTCTCGCTATTCGGAAGGGTGGGGATTAGGACACGACTTTCCATCTAGCTGTACAGTGGACTCAGCTGAAGTTATCAATGGAAGCAGTCTGCGTGATTAGCGCCTGTCCGTAAAAATTCCAGAGCAGAGTGTTACAGTAGAAGAGAAAGAAGATAGCCATCAAAGAGTAGATATGATTCAAAAAAAGAGAGAAATTTTCAAGTAAGCTTCGACAGCATCCAGGCGTATCCTGCCATTTATTACTCCAAGTTCCTCTGGAGTGGATTTGGAGTACGTTTGCAAAGCACAAAACCGTTTCCACACTTTTTGACCAATTAATTTCAATGGCTTTTTCCATGACTTATCCACACATTTATACTTACTGCATACATATTTGAATAATCTTACAAAATACAGATTGTATTGTACTAACAAAGCACAATTTCAAGTCAATTACATACTTTTCCAATGACTTTAAGATTTTATAAATGTTCATGATTTTGATGAATTTTTAAAGATTTGTATTAATTTCCATGACTAGAAGTCAGTGTACCATCAGAATGATTTTAAAACTGATATTTCAAGGTAAATAATAATAATAATTAGGGATGCACTGATACCACTTTTTCCAGTACTCGCTCGATACCGGTTCAATCACCTGCCACTGGGCATCACTCATTTTATAGAATGGAAAGGTAATGCATCTTTGTGTCTGGATCAGAACTATAGATCATTGCAATGGCCCCTGTCTGGAAAGTGTGAGACTGAGAGGAAATGTGTGTGTGTGTGTGTGTGTGTGTCTGTGTGTGTACAGGTGTAGAGTCGGAAATAGAGCTGAGAAAGTAGAGATCACAGAGAGACAGAGAGAGAGAGAGAGAGAGAGAGAGAGAGAGAGCAGAGTTGCGTCGGCGTGTAGAAGGGAAGAAAAAGTTGGTGAGTGTGTGAGTCGGAGGCTAAACAATGACAGATGAAGACTTTTGCGAGTGAGTGAATGCATGTGTGATTGAGTTAATAGCCTGAGGCTGAGAGCTTAAGTGAGACTTGGAGTGCGAAGAATCAATGAAACGGTGAGAGAGTGTTTGCGGAAAAGGTTGAGCCAAAACCAGCCAAACTCACTTAAACTAACAGATTGGAACAAATTAATTACATGCTAAAGGTTGTGTGCATAAGTGTATAATACATGTTCTTCAGGGACAAGAGTGTTTACATCTTACCTTTCCTCATGTTTATTCTTCTCAGTTCCTACAGATCCAGGTTTCACCGGTGTAACTGAGGCAGGGGAGGCAGAATGCATCCATGAAGCTGTGGCAGTACATATCCTGCGGAACAAAAAAATGCCACAAAGTATTTATACTGTACCATCCATCCTCATAAAGTAAAAGACAGTAATTCTAGAAACACTGTCAGTAAGTGGGGAAAAAAAAATGGCAGCTCTGGTAGTGACCCAGGTTTGGACTGATACATTTTGTTGCATTCCACAAATCGCATAATTTTAAGCTTCAATGCTACTTTTTGACCATCAAACACATAAATACACAACAAACAGCTGAGAGTCAGAGACAACAAAGAATAGTTAAAAGACAGACACAATCTGCAGCCTTCATGACACACAAACTCCTTCATCATTATTCCTCTTAGAGAGGCTGCGCTGCTCAGACAGTCTCACAATCTCAGATAGGGAGAGAGAAGTGAAGGTTATGAGGAAAACTGCCCAAAGTCCCTAAGAATCTGAAGCATTTAGAAAATGCAAATAATGCAAATGAGCACTTTAGATCAGAAATAGCCGACAACAGGATCAGGCAATGCAGGAGATGAATTGCAGAAGTCAACATTAAATGATAATACTGCCACTCATAAAAATTAATCATGCCATAAACTAGTATTTGCATCAATTTATTAAAATAATATTTTCAAAACATATTTATTCATATTCCTTAGAATCAGTCTAAATCAGTTATTTCAGTAATTGAATCAGTTAAAATGTTTGAAACATTTCACTGTGGAACAATCAAGATTCAATTAATTAAAATGTATTCGATTTGTTTACTTATAATAAACTGGATTTATTCATGATAAATATATAAACCTGCTTAGTGTATATTTAAAACGCGTTTGCTTTATAAGTAAATCTTATTCTTAAAACTGTGTAATCCAAATGGATGGATATTTTATATTTTATATATGCAATTAAAATACATAAGTCTTGAATGTACCGTTACAATTCAAAATAACTCTGTTCTATTTTATTTTATTTTTAAAGTTTTATTTATTCCTGTGATGGCAAAGCATTTTTCATGATTCTTCATGATTTTTCTTGTTCAAAAGAACAACATTTATTTATATAAAATTTCTGCAACATTATAAACATCTTTACTGTCACTTTTGAAAAATGTAATGTGTCCTTGCATTAGATATATAAATGTTCAATAGCATTCAGTAACATGTCCAGAAAACTGTGCATAACAGTTCAAACAAAGCCATACTCTTAATTAGATTTGGAAACTCAAGAGAATGAAGACTCAAGAGAAATGTGTGTGTGCTGAAGGTGAGGGGAGTGAAGGACTTACAGGAGCAGGGATAGTGGCAGCACAGGGGCAAACGAGGAGAAGTGTAGTCCAGCAGAAAGAGAGAGAAAGAGATATACAGTGTGTATATATATATA
>NW_015536698.1:2128257-2130109 GCF_001515605.1 Sinocyclocheilus anshuiensis | reverse complement strand
GTGTGTTTTGTGTTTTTTTCTTTAATCTAGCATATCCATAACTGGCATAATTTGGAAAATTGTTATCCCATCTGTATTTTTGTTTGTGTGTGTTTTTTTCTTTAATCTAGCATATCCATAACTGGCATAATTTGGAAAATTGTTATCCCTAGATCAATCTGTATTTGCATACATAGCATGTCACAGGACACTACTGTCACTTTTGTTTGTATATATGCAAATACAGATTGATCTAGGGATAAGAATTTTCCAAATTATGCCAGGTATGGATATGCTGGATTAAAGAAACAGTCTGTGCTGCAACACATTACCTCTCTAACAAGGCAAGAATACAATGAATGTCTCATCAGTTGCACAGTGATCATCACCTGTCAACATCTAAAACTTCATTAAGTGTAACAAAGCACAATTCAGCATTTATCTTGACTCGATATCTAGTACAGCAATCCCTATGATCTGTGCTCTCCTGCTTCAAGGCCAGAGGCAGAGAGATTTACAGATAATCAGGTGACAACCTCATGACATATGGACAGGAGTAGCTCTGTAAGTGACAGCGCCCTGTAGAAGGGTAAACAAGGCAAACATCTCTCTGTGTCAATAGTGTTTATGGGGTAGGGCCATGGCCACCTGTCCCTCGGACAAACAGCAGGCAGGATTTACAGGCGCACAGGAAGCCACTTCCTCTGATGGCAGAGAGTGGGAAATGGCAGGGAGAGAAGCAGAGGGTTACATAAGACCAGCGCCGTCTGCGCACAGGACACCAGGCCAAGAAGAGAGAGCAGCGTGTGCTCAAAGAGTAAGAGTAACTCTAATGTATAGGGGAAAAGGGGAAAGTGAATGGGGAATAGAGTGATGAAGGGGGTGCAGGATCGAATGGTGGTTTTGGTTTGTGGAAATTAGTCAGAACAAAATCTATCCAAATTTGGAGTGGACTGGTAGAAACAGTGAACAGATGTGTGGACACAAAGTTTATTTCCAGGTAACTCTGCAGAATGTGGTGGGCGCCTATTAGGATTCAACACAAAAGCCCCAGACAAACACTCAGCATCTAAGAAGGGCTGTGAAAGAGCTGAGAAACCAGAGGCAAAACCTCTGGCAAATAACACTGGCACAGGATAAGACTCTCAGCATAAGAACTAACTCAAGTTGACAAGCACAGGCTTGAGCTCAGAAACAGAACAAAATACCAACACACACACAGAAGAAAAAAAAAAATCTCTGGAAGTGAATAAGGTAGAGCGCTGAAGGGATGGCCAGGTATGGCTTCAATATAGATAGGGCTTTGTGCTAGTTTTCTGCAAACAAATTCAAATTATTATTTTAAACTGATAAAATTGTAAAATAGATTAAAACATGATACACCTGCCTGTCGCTGCTTTTTTCTGACCAGTGTTATTTTAGGGTTATTTATATACTATTATATTTTGTATTAATATTTTAGCTTTTTTTTACACTTTTAACTTTCATTTTATTTTTTTTATTACTATTTAGGTTTTATTATTTTAAATTTCAGTTTTAGTTTTTATTTAGTTCCAGTTCATTTCAATGGTTATTTCAGTTAGTTGCCAAGGCAACATTTCAAATTTTCAGACAATAATTTAAAATTTTTTCATTTAATATTTGGCAACACTTTGGTTTAGGAACCAATTCTCACTATTAACTAGTTGCTTATTATCATGCATATTACTAGTATATTGGCTATTTAATAGTACTTACAAAGCACATATTAATGCTGTATTCTGCATGGCCATATTTTAGATCCCTTAATCCTAGCCCAACTTAAAGGCACAATATGTAAGATTTTTTTATTAAAATATCCAAAAACCACTAGAACAGTGTTATATATTTTGCT
>NW_015536698.1:2126917-2127601 GCF_001515605.1 Sinocyclocheilus anshuiensis | reverse complement strand
ACACACACACCCACCCCTCTCTGGAAATGAATAAGGTAGAGCTGAAGGGATGGCCAGGTTTCAACATAGCTTCAATATAGATCGGCTCTGTGGTAGTTTTCTGCAATCAAATTCAAATTATTATTTTAAACATATAAAAATGTAAAATGGATTCAAACATGATACACCTTCCTGCCGCTGCTTTTTTTCTGACCAGTGTTATTTTAGTATTATGTATATACTATTCTAGTGTTTATTAATATTTTAGCCTTTTTTTAGTTGTAATTTTAGTTTTTTATATTACTATTTAGTTTTTTTTTATTATTATTTTAAATTTCAGTTTATATTATATATGCAACACATGAGCAATGCATATAATGACATATGTTTTGGAGAGAGGAGAGTCTTTGCTACATACCCAGTGGTCTCTGGCAGGGATGAGCTAATGGTGGCGTGATGATTTTTAGATTTCTCGGGGGGCGTTCCAGAGGCGTTCGAAGACTGGGAGGAGACCGACTCATTACTGCCCACTGATGTCTCATCATTAACCAGGGCTGGACTCTCAGAGGATGGAGAGACTGTCAGAGCAAGGGAGCAAGCAGCAAGAAACAGAAAGAATGGTTAAGGGAAAAAACAAAACAATAATGCACAAAAGACAAAAAGAAAGACAATATAATATAGGAATGAAAAATACATATACAGATA
>NW_015536698.1:2108867-2123211 GCF_001515605.1 Sinocyclocheilus anshuiensis | reverse complement strand
TGAATGTTTTTGCTAAATCGCTTGCAAATATAAGATTGTTAGGTCATACATACCCTGTAATATTAGAATAGGTACTCCTTAGTTTCAAAATACTTACAGTAGAAATAATTTGTAATTTTACAGATTATTACTCCTTTATTCCCCAAACTTCGCATATTGTTACCTTATACCTACACGGAGGTACTGAATACACTGTAATTACAAAAAAGTTACGCTGTAAATTCTGTTTACTTACGCAGTACATTGCGGGTTGTAATCTAAAGCGTTACCATTATTTCAGTATAAACAGTACATAAAAACGCTATTTAATCTAATTTTTGGTTACATTTTTTTTCTGGGAAAAAAACATAGGAATTTCACTATGCAGTAAAAGGACTTGGTACATGTTTATTATTACATTTTGGTTTGTGTTTCTTTAAGACTCTTTCCAAGTGGTTGTGAGGGGAAATGGATTTTTGCATGCCAGAAACATCAATCAGGTCCTGTGCAGCTTCAGAGTGAATGACACAGCTACACTGAGTAAGTAACATTATTTTACAAACAGTCTTTTTAATGTTGCATTCTTCTTTTAAGCTCTATGAAAACACAAAAATAATGTGTGCAACATTCTTTTATTATATAAACGGACATTTCTGTTATAGCAATAATAAAGTATTTACCCTGAGAGTAGGTCTAAATGATGATTATTGGTGAAAATGTATCTTATTATTTTTCACGCAATTCATTTTCAGATGAAAGACCTGTCAGTGTTGAAGATACGCTCCTTCTTTGCCCTGCACCAATCTTAAATGAGGCTGGAAAGTAAGTGCACTTCATCCTGCCATTTTATAGCTTAATGCATTGGTACCCTTGAAAAAATTAGGGTCAATGTCGTTTGGAATTATTCTTATCAGTCAATCTCCACGCACCCTAACACATCGAGACAACAGGCATGTGGTGTAAAAAGCCCGAGATGAGTGTATAATTAGCCTCTCTGAGAGATTAGTCACCATGGGCTTGACCTGTGTGAAAAGTTCCCAGTGAGTGTGCATGTTAGCCCAGGGCTCTGGTGGTTTTCTGAGTTGAGAGAAAAGAACAGACAGTGAAATACAGAGCCGCTCGTATCCACATCAGCCAGAGCAGAGCCCCGGAGACTCACTACAGGTTACTTGCCAGGCCTTCTACAACAAATGAGCTGCTGCTGGCGGCTCATTTCCCTGTAAGCCCTCTGAATAATTATGTGTACCGCCGGCTGTAGACACCTTGAGGATTTCATCTGTCTTGTTCTTGTCAGGAAGATTCTTTGAGATGCCAATGAAGGAGCCTCTCATGACACCTTAAGCAAAAGAGGGCTGTTTTTCAACTCTGGGTCAGCCTACATCACTACACATTGTATTGCGTTGCATTTGCTAATGTGACACAAAAACAGCTGGTGTTAATATATCAATATTCAGCACTTTCCATTCATTCAAAACTTTGGATTGATTCATGTGTTTTTAGCATTATTTGTTATTGGATAAAATCAAAATTCACAGTTCTGGATTAATAATAATATTGCCCAAGAATATAGAATACGTAGTATTTTTATTTATCAAATCTCTCTAGAACACTGGTCAATTGTGCCATCCAGAAGTCAGATATTTCTTAATATTCTTAGTAAGATTTCTTAATAATATAATACTTTTTATTAATCAGCTCATCCGGTAACTGAAACCAGCACTATTTTCATTTCTCTCTGATCATGCAGAGAGTCTGATTTATTGATTAAAGTGAAAATTACCTCAAAGTACTTCAGTATTTATATTACTGAATATAATGAACTGTTCTTTTTATTAGTGAAAGCGTTATGATAATATTCAGGTAAGATAAAAAAAAAAAAAAGAATTCTTGCTCATATATTTATTTATTTATTTAGTGAACAGTTGTGTAATAATCTGGAGTGAAACATGCCAGATATGTGAATATGTAAATATGTGGAATATGTGGATTATGCAATGTAAATATTTGGATTATCCACTGTGGCAGGCGACCCCTAATATGTTATTTTTTATTTTAGTATTATGTATATACTATTCTAGTGTTTATTAATATTTTAGCCTTTTTTTAGTTTAGTTTTTAGTTTTTTATATTACTATTTAGTTTTTTTTTATTATTATTTTAAATTTCAGTTTATATTATATATGCAACACATGAGCAATGCATATAATGACATATGTTTTGGAGAGAGGAGAGTCTTTGCTACATACCCAGTGGTCTCTGGCAGGGATGAGCTAATGGTGGCGTGATGATTTTTAGATTTCTCGGGGGGCGTTCCAGAGGCGTTCGAAGACTGGGAGGAGACCGACTCATTACTGCCCACTGATGTCTCATCATTAACCAGGGCTGGACTCTCAGAGGATGGAGAGACTGTCAGAGCAAGGGAGCAAGCAGCAAGAAACAGAAAGAATGGTTAAGGGAAAAAACAAAACAATAATGCACAAAAGACAAAAAGAAAGACAATATAATATAGGAATGAAAAATACAGATACAGATACAGAGAGAGAGAGAGAGAGAGAGAGAGAGAGAAAGAGAGAGCCAAGTTCAGAACCATTCTTGACATTAATTCACACTATTCATGAATATGTTATGTGAATTCTCCATAGAAATGAGCTTGGTAGAGACCGACTCATTACTGCTCACTGATGTCTCATCATTAACCAGGGCTGGACTCTCAGAGGATGGAGAGACTGTCAGAGCAAGGGAGCAAGCAGCAAGAAACAGAAAGAATGGTTAAGGGAAAAAACAAAACAATAATGCACAAAAGACAAAAAGAAAGACAATATAATATAGGAATGAAAAATACAGATACAGATACAGAGAGAGAGAGAGAGAGAGAAAGAGAGAGCCAAGTTCAGAACCATTCTTGACATTAATTCACACTATTCACGAATATGACAATTTTTGTATTATTCCTCACCTCCAGGTATTTTAATAAAGGGGCTCACTATAGCTTCATTGCTCAGTCAGCTTGATTCTGGTTCTCAACACCCCCAAAAGCTTGGTCTCCATCATTGCATATTCATGGATGAGACATGCAGATAACTACATAGTTCAACGTTTAGTCAACCTTCACTGCATTTTATATAATCAATGAACTCTGAAAAAGTAAATAGTGAATGTTTAACATTCTATTAGTTGTCAAAATAAAATTAATTGCAACAGTTCTGTCATACCTAAATTGAACTCAGTACAAAGTAAAAGGAAAGGGGAAAAAAAAGTTCTCTTTTGAATCCCCATGTGCAAGAATGTGAAAAGGGGCGGAACGGAAGTCAACAGCACATATATGCCAGAATGTAAAATTAGTTATTTAATGCATTTGAATATGGTTTCATTTTCATACTTTACAAATTATCGAAAAAATGTGTGCATATTTTCTAGTACAAGTGCACTGTGCTCACATTTACTTGTGCATTAAATTACAAAAAAAGAAATTACATATCAGCTTGCGCCTTATATTGTGATCTCGAATTGCAGAATATTTTAGTACATGCAT
Organism: Sinocyclocheilus anshuiensis; assembly: GCF_001515605.1. Taxonomy (NCBI): domain Eukaryota; kingdom Metazoa; phylum Chordata; class Actinopteri; order Cypriniformes; family Cyprinidae; genus Sinocyclocheilus; species Sinocyclocheilus anshuiensis. Next base: position 2,119,700 of record NW_015536698.1, on the reverse strand, counting down.
TTGAGAGACGTTCTTAAATGTGACACATATATACATGCATGCACAGTTTTGCAGCTTTAATAATCTTTTTGGTAATTTCATGACTTAACGGACGACACAACTATGACGTTGTACGCTCATAGTTTCTTGTGCGCTTTATTTATGATGAAGTGATATAGAGCGTGTGCCGCATATTCACGTACAGTTGAAGAGTGTGTGCCTTGAGCACAGTAAAACGGCTGACAGGACAGGAACGTTTGTTTTTCTATGTTTTACTGACATATAGCCTAACAACTTCTCATCAGACTGTTCACTGTTGTTCTACTGAAGCTCATTTAGCACCTGTACCTTTTCCGCACTCGTTTGACTTGCGCCTGGCGCTGAGGCGAAGTTGAAATGCGTGTTTGAAACGTCTCCTGTTTGTTGTGGTTGTAAAGAGATACGGTGGTTCCGCGTCTTAATAGACACATTTCTTGTCAAGAAAAAAAAAAGAGACAAAAACTGCAGTTGTGAGTGGGGTAGCCAAAGGGGTGGCCACCACCTAGCTCCGCCCCTGCATGAAAGAGAGCAATGTGAAAATTCTTCAAAACTTCTTTAGTGTTCCATGGAAAAAGGAGAGTAAAACAGTTCGGGAACAACAAGAAAATGAATAAATGCTAAAAAAAAATCTACATTTTTTGGTGAACTATCCCTATGTAAGAGGTGTCTGCAATCTTCATTAACAGCATGTTGTTAAAATAGACATCAAAAGAGCTCTCATGAGAGTTAAGCCTAAATAAGAGACCCACAGGCATGTTGCCCAATTCATTGTGAAACGCTCAAACTGACGTGCATCTGAACGAGTGGCAGCCATTCAGTGACAACACAGGAAACATGTTTTCATAATAGCTTCGGCTTCATTATAGTCACAGTATTTCTATTTGAACCCCAGACGGCCAGTGTGAGTGACGGAGGTTAGCAGAAGTGTGGAAGTCTCGACAGGGTTGAACAAAGGAATGAGAGAGCTGGAAGAAGGGATAGAAATCTGATACTGCTGTGAAATTCTGCAGACGACAGCAAAGCCTGCTCTCTCTCTTTTTCCATCTCAGTCTTTGCCCATTCCTCGCTCTCGCTCTCTCAGACTTTCTACCTCATCTTTCTCCATCCAGCCCTGCCTCTCTCTTGTTACCCTCTCACCCCTCTCTCTCTCTTTGCCCTCAAGTCTACACACTTTTCCCCCCTCGTTTCTTCTTTGTCTCGCAACTTTTCCAACTTCTCTCTCTCTCTCTCTCTCTCTCTCTCTATCTATCTCTACAGATGGACCTGAATGCAAAACCCTGTCTGTTGAGTGCATCTGGGGGTATCAGCAGTCTGGAGAGGAGAGAATCAGTCTGCTGCTCTGCAGAGTCATTCCTTCTCCTGAATCTCAATGCTTCGCTCACTTATTTCAACTTACATCAACACAACATCAAGGTCAAACGCAATATAATTTTGTCTAGGAATGCTGTATATTAAACAATCTGCTCATCTGCGTAATTTTGGATGCTGCTTCAGATGTGCTTTTCATCGACAAAATATATTGAGAAATATTTACATAATTACATATACTAAGTACACATACTGCAGTGATTACATATACTAAGTACACATACTGTAGTGAGCACTTATGCTGTAATATGTAATAAAACCATAATTCTGACATTTTGCTTATTTGCCTTGTAATACGTACTGCATTAAATTGCACAGTTGTTCATTTTGAAATCTCAGTTTTTAATTTAATAATAATAATAATAACAATTATGATTATTTTATACAAGTTCCTATTTCGTAAACACCTTTCCTATAGCCCAAGGTCATTTTGCAAAAGAGAATATCAAATAGTAAAAAAATCAAATCAATTAATGGATCCCAGTGTTTATTTTTAATTACTGAACTGAAATATGATCTTTGGGCACAACATTGCGCATAGTGTGAAAGCAATTCATCAGCCTGTTTCAAATGTAGGCTAAATAATTTAGAGATTATGAAATAATCTCACTTTTTCTCCCTTTGTCCCCCAGAATGAACCCCATTTTAGGATTAACCAGATTACTGTCATCTAAAGCTGATTAAATCAGCATTTTAACCTGTATTTTAGCCAAATGAGTATGGGGGTCCAATTGTATTTGAGCCATCAGAAAGAACAGCTAACTGAGTAGTGGCCAGTCAAAACAGACATGGCTCCCCCTCCTGGCTGTAGAGAGAAGTACACCAACTTCAGCATGGCAAGACCTTGTAGAAAAGTTCAAAATCATATAAACAGATTTCACTCACTATCTGCTCTCTATATTGTGATACTCCTGAGGTGCTAGTGGTGTCTTTAAACCTCGTGAACTGCCAACCTAGACAGCATTTTTTGGCAGCTCACTAGGTTTTGAGATGTGGCCACTCATATCCAGTGAGAAGTCTCACCTTTTCATGCTGTTCTATGAGAATCTCCACCACAATGTTCTGGAACTTAAGGTCCATAATGGCTGCCACTGTTTCTTCCTGTGGTCTCATGAGTGTGGGGCCAAACACTACGCCCAGGTTCGCCACTGTCATCAGGTTCTGTTTGCTGTTGTCAGCAACACTACACACAGAAAAAAATAAGTTATGATTAAATTACTTGAAAGATTGAACAAAACAAAAGATTGACATTACTGCACTTTATGTATTTTGATGAAAGGCAGCAAGAATGTTTTATTGCATTGTATTTGCATTTGATTGTGAAACTAGATGCAGTTAACCTTCCACTACAAAGTTTCTTCAGAGATAAAGTCCTCAGTCTCACTGTAATATATCTCTGCTGAATTTACTCTGGTTGTTAATTATAGAAAAAATAAAAGAAAAAAAAGAGGTGGGGAAAACCATTACATAAATGACTTTAAGAAGAAGAGGGTTGGCAGCATGTCAAAACTTTTAATTTAGTAATTAAAAGATCACAAGGATGAAAATTAAAACCTGCATGCTGAATGACTCAACCTTTTGGCTATCAGCCTCACAGATGGAGAATTTTTAGTCAGACTTCATTACTTATTATACTGTCTATGCAGGTAAATTTGTAAAATATCTAAAATAGTAACTTTACCGTCCTCTGGACAAAAAAATAGGTCCTCGTTCCTAGGTCATGATGAAAACAGTCTAGATGTTTTTATGCTTTGCTCATTTGGATCATTTGACATGGAACCTGTTTTTCTCCCTTTATTTTGGTTCATGTAGGCATATACTGTATGAATTACATTCAGCTCAAACAACAACACATTTTGAGTATAATAGAGTGTGACGAGTGGGGGCGGGGCTGAGAGCCGTGGGAATAAGGGAAAAAACAAAACAATAATGCACAAAAGACAAAAAGAAAGACAATATAATATAGGAATGAAAAATACAGATACAGATACAGAGAGAGAGAGAGAGAGAGAAAGAGAGAGCCAAGTTCAGAACCATTCTTGACATTAATTCACACTATTCACGAATATGTTATGTGAATACTCCATAGAAATGAGCTTGGTAAGTCTGTGTGTGTGCATGTGTCCGGTAGTATACTGTATGTGGTCTGGGAAAACTAAAGACTCCGTATTACTTCATGATCCAACTAGTAAAACATTTTTCATGATTCTTTTTTGTTCTCATACTGTCATCATATTAGTTCATCACATTCAAGAGTTTCAAACAAAGTTTTTTCAAGAAAAAATAAAAATAAATAAAAATGAGTTTAAGGATTCAAACTGCACCTTCTTTCAAAATAAATCCTGGTGTGATATTTTGATTATTTTCTCACCATTTCTCTTTCTTAATGCCTTTGTAGAAATTAATTGGCATGTCTTATTTTGAAACAGACAGTTTGTTATTGGTTTTAACACTCGTGTGTAGCAAAGTGACTGCTGCCATATACATTTAAACAAAAACACTAAGTGTTAGAGGTAATATAACCACTTATTGTGTTCTAACAACAAAAAAATACTTCTATCCTGTTCTGTCCTATATCCTAGTATTTTGCCAATATAAATTGTATAAATTATAGTATTTGGCTGGTCATGAGATTACATTAAGGGCGGCCATACTTTTCACCCAAAGTTTCACATATCCTGCACAAAACTAAAATCAAAATGCACAGAGGTCCTTTAAACCTGAAAATGCTGATTTCATGAATCCATTATAAATGCACAAATTTACAGTTTTCCACCTTAGTGTGTTTATGTTGGCAGTGGCCACATCCCCTTTCTATAGTAACATCCAAAAGTAGAGAGATTTCTACTAAACAAATAACCAGTGTTTACAATCTTGTGTGGAAAAGTGTGGTTAGTCTGACTCTGAAAACTGCAGCACTTTCAAACCCCACACACTTCTTGGAAAGCTTTGCAACAATGTGCTAATTCACTTTGTGAAAAAAGTTAATACTAATTTGAGTACACCTGCACAGCTGCAGAGTAAAAAAAGTAAAAAAAAAAAAAACAACAACTCATAACTGTTTAACTGAAAAGTGAAACTTGAGATATGGTCTGCTTTGTTCTGTACTAAAAATAAAAATCCTTTGTTCAAAACCAAAGGATAATCCTGCATTGATCCCAGTCTGAAATCATTCCTGTTGGGTGGTGTATCAAACCCAAATAGAAAATGTAACACTGGGAGACACATTTCTAAGCAGTCCAGGGTCACTAAGGCATCAGTTATCCACCTAAATATGGACTGGCAAACTACATCCTGTAGCCCAGAGTGACAATGGGTAATCAGCATGTTTCAGCAGAACATCACATCTGATTGCTCAGTGTGCAGTAGTCTTACAGTCATGAACCCTCACGGAGACAAAAGGTCAAACTCCACACGGGAATAAACTGCAAAAGGACTGCATAAGTACTGTACAAATGGTGATTTGACCACTAGGATTATCCAACTGAACATTTACATCTATGAATTGCTGCACGTCTTTAAAGTGGTAGCTTAACAGTTTATATATTATATATTGTATCTTCAGGCTCAGACGGAATCTGCAGACTTTTTTTTCCAGTATTTTCTGTAATTTTGGTGCAATACATATGAGAGTCTGTGTGGGTCTGCTTATCTTTATTTTTCCCTATATTATGCAGATGCAGGCTCTATATTATGTATTTGATAGCAGACATATGTGACAACTATAATTCCTTGTGGTGTTTTGCTTCACCTTACTGTGCTTAAAGCCGATTAGTCTCTCGTACCTGTTTGAATATCCAGCACCTGCGGGTTGTATACAGCCAGCGGGCGATTCTGCCGGCTGAGCCTCTTGGACTGTCTGGTTGGTGCAAAGAGGTGTGTAGTTGCTAAGGATGGGGAGCTGCTCGGAGCATGCCCGAATATCTAAAAGAACAAAAAGTTAGTGGGATTTGCTGGCTAGACTGCGTTGTTGTGTGTGTGTGTGTGTGTGTGTGTGTGAAAATCAAAGTAAACAGTCTGTTTAGAGCGATGCCTGCGGAGAAATGATGATTATGTATGTAAGTGCAAATGTGTGGTGGTAAAAACAAATAAAGATTCTGGATGTGCTCAAGACCTGTATCTTAAAGGAACAGTCAATCCACGCTCAAGCATTTCAAAACCTGTAGGACCTTCTGTCTTACATGAATCACAAAATAAGATATTTATAGTAGAATGTTCAAACTGCTCTTTTCTATATAGTAAATGATGATTATAACTGTTAAACAAGACTTTTAATCCAAGATTTCCAGGGAATAAGGATTTAATTTCACTCTGTTCCTCACTCAAAAGTAATGAAGCACCAAACTGAGCTTCTTTTCCTCCCAAAACACCAAAATGTTAAACTTAAACCCAAATTTATTAAATAAATAAATAAAAATTTTCCATTTATCCGAAAACCAAAACTGAAAATAAAGTTTATTAATTTTGGACAATTGTTTATGCTGTTCAGGGTGTCGTGTTCTCAGGTGATAAATTAGGCCAGTCGTATATTCTTTGGCAACAAGCCTCTTGATTTTTTAAAGATGAAAAAACTTTATATATTGTTACTTCAGCATTATTCTTGGTCACAGTAAAGTTGGTCACTTTTACTGACGAAAAAGATACTGACACAATCAAAACTCATCATTGGAGAAGTTCTAATTAATTGTCATTGTTTTGATCAATTTCAGCCCACCAAAACTTTCTGCCATTTTGGGCAGAATATTTTCAGTTGACAATTTTGTTTGGTGCATCGCTATTCAAAAGAAATAATTTTACTTCAGAACACTTATATAGCTCACAACTCATATGCACCTTTTTATTATACATTTTGTACTTTTTAGAGCTTGACAGCCGTGATGCAACAAGCCGGCGGTTAGGCAATGTAAGGCCAGCATCTTTTGGCCTAGTTTTTGCCGTGTTTTCTGCACCACTGGCACTAATTGGACCGCTGTCAGCAGCTTTTTAGCTGATTGAGCATGTTGAATCGCTGATGGAGCCTGACAGCGAGCACGATCATTCTTATTTGCTGTTCAGATTCGTGAACCAGTGCACAAGAAAAGACGAATGAGAAAAAAAGTGACGAAAGCAAGCAAACAATGAAGCTGCTGCTTTATTTACAATTTGTATATCCACAGTCCTAGCTCTTCCAGTTTCCCTTTTTTGAATGACAAATACAGACTACTGCCACCTGCTGGTATGGAGAGTTATATCCTCTCACGCAAGCTCAGAGCATATATACTAGTTTGCTGATGGTTGTAGTCTTTGCGATGTGTTAAAGCGCAACTTTTTGGCCTAGGTGTTGCAAGGCAATAACAGATGGCTTTTGGTGCCGCTAGTTCTTTGATGTCAGTTTGGTGATTCCCTTTTACTTGCATTGCATGAAAGCAGTGGCAGAGCCAGGATGTTTTCATAGGGGTGGCCAGGAAGGCTATTTGTGTTTGACTATAATGCACTGGGCTGTTTTAGTGTCTAAAACACAACTGAATACAATTAATTTGTACTTAATTGTAATTGAGATAGTTGTGAATTAGATCACTCCTCTCTCTCTCTCTCTCTCTCTCTCTCTCTCTCTCTCTGCAGATGGACCTGAATGCAAAACATTGTCTGTTGAGTGCATCTGGGGGTATAAGCAGTCTGGAGAGGAGCTAATCAGTCTGCTGCTCTGCAGAGTCATTCCTTCTCCTGAATCTCAACGCTTCGCTCACTTATTTCAACTTACATCAAAACAACATCAAGGTCAATATCATTTGGTCTAGGAATGCTGTATATTAAACAATCTGCCCGTCTACGTAATTGTGTATGCTGCTTCAGAAGTGCTTTTCATAGACAAAATATATTGAGAAATGTTTGCATAATTACATATACTAAGTACACATACTCTAGTAAGTTCTTATGCTGTAATGTAAAATAAAACGACTATAATTCTGACATTTTGCTTTGCTTATGCCTTGTAATACTGTGTATGATAAATACTGCATCAGATTTAACAGTTGTACGGTCTACATTTATTCAAATGAAATTTCTAAGCACTCTCTCTAATTAAGTGTTTGATTTAATACTACTACTACTACTAATAAATATTATTATTATTATTATTATTATTATAGTTTTTATTTCCTAAACATCTTTCCTACAGCCCAAGGTCACTTTGCAAAATAGAACATCAAATTGTAAAAATCAAATCAGTAAAAGTGATTAATAGATCCCAGTGTTTATTTTTAATTACTGAACTGAAATATGATCATCGGGCACAACACTGTGCATAGTTTGAAAGCAATTCATCAGCCTGTTTCAAATGTAGGCTAAATAATTTAGAGATTATGAAATAATCTCACTCTTTCTCCCTTTGTCCCTCAGAATGAACCCCATTTTAGGATTAACCAGATTACTGTCATCTAAAGCGGATTAAATCAGCATTTTAACCTGCATTTTAGCCAAATGAGTATGGCGGTCCAACTGTATTTGAGCCATCAGAAAGAAAAGCTAACTGAGCAGTGGTCAGTCAAAACACACATGGCTCCCCCTCCTGGCTGTAGAGAGAAGTACACCAAGCTCAGTATAGCAAAACCTTATAGAAAAATTCAAAATCAAATTAACTCACTATCACTCTCTATAACTCACTATCTGCTCTCTATAATGTGATACTCTCTAAGGTACTAGTGGTGTCTTTAAACCTTATGAGCTGCCAACCTTAGACAACTTTTTTTGGCAGCTCACCAGGTGTTGAGATGTGGCCACTCATTCTCCAGTGAGAAGTCTCACCTTTTCATGCTGTTCTATGAGAATCTCCACCACAATGTTCTGGAACTTGAGGTCCATAATGGCTGCCACCGTTTCTTCCTGCGGCCTCATGAGCGTGGGGCCAAACACTACCCCAAGGTTCGCCACTGTCATCAGGTTCTGTTTGCTGTTGGCAGCAACACTACACACATAGAAAAAAAAGAAGTTATGATTAAATTACTTGAAAGATTGAAAAAAGATTGACATTATTGCACATTATTTGTTTTGATGAAAGATAGCAAGAACGGTTTGCATTGTTTTTGCATTTGATTGTGAAACTATATGCAGTTAACCTTCCATTAGAAAGTGTCTTCAGTCTCACTGCAATATATCTCAGAAAAACTTGAAAACACGATATTTTGAATGAATTAATTAGTAACTTAAAGATCACAGGGGTGAACATTAAAACCTTCTGTTTGCTGTTGGCAGCAACACTACACACATAGAAAAAAAAGAAGTTATGATTAAATTACTTGAAAGATTGAAAAAAGATTGACATTATTGCACATTATTTGTTTTGATGAAAGATAGCAAGAACGGTTTGCATTGTTTTTGCATTTGATTGTGAAACTATATGCAGTTAACCTTCCATTAGAAAGTGTCTTCAGTCTCACTGCGATATATCTCAGAAAAACTTGAAAACACGATATTTTGAATGAATTAATTAGTAACATAAAGATCACAGGGGTGAACATTAAAACCTGCATGCTGAATGACTTTTGGTTATCAGCCTCACAGATGGAGAATTTTTAGTCAAACTTCATTACTCATATTGTCCATGCAGGTCAATTTGTAAAATATCTAAACAGAGTAAACTTTACCATCCTCTGAACAAATGGGTTCATTTGGATCATTTGACTTGGAATCTGGTGTGTTTTTCCCTTTAGTTTGGTTCATGTAGGCATATACTGTATGAATTACATTAGCTCAAACAAAGACATTTTGAGAGAGTGCCCTTCGATAAAATAAATACAATACAGTTCAAATGTTTAAAGTTTTTTAAGAAAATAATACTTTTATTCAGCAAGGACACACGACACTGATCAAAAGCGACATTAAAGACATTTAGAATGTAACAAAAGATGTATACTTCAAAGAAATGCTGTTCTTTTGAACCTTCTATTCAAAGGATACTGAAAAAAATGCATCACAGTTTCCACAAAAATATTAAGCAGCACAACTGTTTTCAACACTGACAATAAGAAATGTTTCTTGAGCAGCAAATTAGCATAAGAAGGATCATGTGACACTGAAAACTGGAGTAATGGGTGCTGAAAAATACATTATTATTAAATGTATTAAAATAGAAGACAATTGCATAAAATTGTAATAATATTTCACAATATTAGTGTTTTTTTACTGTATTTTTGGTCAAATAAATGCAGCTTTGAAGAACCTCAAACCGACCTCAAACGTTTGAACAGTACTGTAAACCTGATCTTTAAGCTTTGGGGGAGAAAAAGAACAAATCTGTAGACTGTCAGTATGTCACTATATTTCAAAACCAAAATGCATTCTTCCTCTGCAAATGGCTATAAATGCCTATTTTGAGAAACAGGTGACACTTCTTTGAAAATTCTGAAATGGGGGAAAAAAAAAAAAAACTCATTAACATTCTAAGCAATAGGGAGACAATTTGCTATTATGTAACTTTAATAACAAATTTTGGTCTGAACACTTTTGTCCCTGTTTCAGAACAATGCAAACAAACTACAGGTATCAAAATGTCAGTTGACCACTTTCACAGGGTGCACTTTGAAAATAAATACGCCACACACAGATAACAACAATTAATCACCTCTCTAATTCCAATTCAGATAACATGGCAACATTACACTTTTTCCTCTCCATCTAACCCGATCTAATCTCTTACAGAAGCTGCTGCATAACTCTCTTCTCTAAGTGGGCATTTGCTGGTTGGAATGGAGAGGGACAGGACTTGTTTTCTCTAGAAAAGAAGTTGTGATCTAGATAACAGCATGGACCGAATGAAAGTCCATGTGGAGTTTTCTCTTTGCTCAGTCTCTCTTCTCTGCAGAGTGCTGTTTGTCTGTTTGCTCTGTTGCTCAGCAACAGAGGTAGCCTACATACGTTTCTACGGGTGCTGCCTGTAGGAAGGTGTGTTTTTGTGTACAGACGGTAAGAACGGAATGAGGGAGAAAGTTGGAAATAATGATAGAAAATAGTGGCTGACAGCCGAGAGAAGTAAAAAGGTTGGAGAAAGAAAACAGAGAATGTGCACACACACACACACACACAAAAAATAATAATAAAAAATTGTGTATACAGATAGAAATATAGAGAAAAACCAGTTTCCACTCACTTGGCAAGATGCTTGGTAACCAGACTGAGCACTAATCTGTTCCTCTCTGGCAGTTTATGAACCAGACAGTGAATGGCCTGAACTCTAGATTCTGGAGTAGCGCTCTCTGTGTAGACAAAAAAAAAGTAAAAAGACAAAAAAGGGGAGGGGGGATTGGTTTAGAAGACGGCATGTAATATGCAGTTTTACAATTTATACCTATTAAACCTACATGTACACGCTTAAATATGTATAATTAGATTTATAGACAAATATATATTGATCCTATGTATAAATACTTTCAAATAAAAATGTATATTTAAAATATTTATTTTAATTATATT
>NW_015536698.1:2083742-2108634 GCF_001515605.1 Sinocyclocheilus anshuiensis | reverse complement strand
TATATATATATATATAATTAAATTAGTAGGACCAAATAGTATAGGAAAAGTAGCCAACAAATGCACAGCATATATGACAACTCCTTAAAAAAACGGTTTAAAGAAGCATCCCAAGATACACCTCAAAGTTGGTTCAGGAAATAAGTTATTTTGGTTTCCACATAATTCCCATACTTCCATTCCTTTCAGTTTTGAAGTTTTTACTATTAAAATGCAAATAGTAATTGGCTGGTGTAACCAATCTTTATTTAATACTTCAAATTAAACTTATTTCAGTTACTGTAGTTGCCAAAGTTTAAGTTTTTATCTAATATTTATCATTTATTTGATTTCAGCTTGATTTCAGTTAAGACATTTTTTTTTATGGTTTTAGTTGACAATAACATCACTGGGTGTAACTGTATAGGCCGGTGTGGTGTAGTGACTAAAGCTCAGGGATGGTCAACCCCATGTTGCTCCAGTAGAACCTGAATAAAATACGTTTCTGTACACGTGCCCCTCATAAAAGCTAAAGAACTAATTAGTAAAAATTCTGCCTTTGTACATTTAGTGTTATTAGGCTTGCCACTATTGACTTATAGCACCTCCCAGACCTAAGACAACGACACATCTCTGCTGATGTCATTTTCATATTTTGAAAATCCTTCACTGAAATTTAATTCAGTGATACTTTCAGCAAGCATTAAATCCCACCTTATAGTTTCACAAATCATAAGCTCTTCTCTCACAGACATGCACATACTCTAAGTTTATGGCATTTGTCAAGTAATTGGCTGGGTATTGCTTGATTATTGTCTAAGCAAGGACAAAGACCTTACTTGCAGGGACGATGAACTCCTTATAAAGCTCGTATGTCATTAGTGGCTCTGGAAGGCTCCTTGAGAAAGAGAGGGAGAGATTTATCGGCTTTATTGGGCATTATTATATACACAACACTATGATAAATGTGGCTGATCACTGCAAGACATTAGATGAGCACACAAACACACACATACACTGTGATAACCAAGTTCAACTGAAGGTACTTTCGCTCAGGCTCTGGCACACGTCCCAGCACTGTTAACCCAAAATGAGCCCAGCACATCAATATCATTCATAGATAGCTCTGCTGCTGCTGCGTTACAAAAGCTGCCTTGTGCTATTCTATTGTGACAAATCAATTACAGAAATTAATTAAAAGCAATATTAATTAAATGTTGAATAAAACCGCATACAATTATATTTTGTCACTGAAAGGAATGTCCCACTGTGAATCTGACAAATCATTAAAAAACTGACATATTTCACATGAACTCATTTATCCTTGATACTTTTATTTGAGATTCAATTTAATTCATAAATGAAGAGGCCCATACGTTTCTTTCTGAGGGTTCACACGTGAATTTAGCTTTACACTGAAGTTTTTTTTGAAACAAGCAAATGGGTTGAGGATGAATGGGCATGGCGTATTGTGTCAAATTACAATCAGTACATTTAGTGAAAGGAACATTTACTCACTCTCACTCACTCACTCACTCACTCACTCACTCACTCACTCACTCACTCTGCTGTTTATTATCTGCAAGTAGAAACAGAACGCAGAAAGTTTAAACTCACCTCAGGTAAAGTTTTAAAGCACTGGTGATGGTTTTGACATCCCAGTCCTCACTGGCTGCTAAATCTATTTCACTACTCTTCTCATCTACAGACCACAAAACAATAAAGAATTAAAGTTCAAATAATCTTAAAAAACTATAGCAAAAACTATGGTTGTGGTATAAATAACGCCACAGTTGTGTGTCGGTCACAATTTGTGCAAAAAATGTAAAAATGTTTTGCATTAATATTAGAAATGGCTTACGATTACTTTAAATTGTAATAATAAACACTGCTGTTCAAAAGATTTGGGCTGGTATTTTTTTTTTTCCAAAGAAGTCTCTTATGCTCAATAAGGCTGCATTTATTTGATCAAAATACAGTAAAAACAGTAATATTGTGAAATATTGTTAAAATGTAAATGAACTGTTTTCTATCTGAATATATTAACATGTAATCTTACTGACCCCAAACTTTTAAACATCTGGGACAACAGAAAAATTGGACAAACAAAATAAGCACACAACACATTTGAAAGGTGCAGAAATAAATGATGAATAAATAAACTCATGGTAAAACTTTTCTAAGACAGTTATAATGTCGCCTTATTAGGGACCTGATTAGGACTCTCAGTATAGATCAAGTCCAGTGAGAAAGACATAAAAAAAGCAAGATGGATAAAAAGGTCTGAGGTCAGGGTGTGGACGATATGAGGGGCAGACATTTTATTTCTCATCCTCACGTTCATGTTGTACCACTGCTCACGAATGGGTTTGTGGATCTGTAAATACTTTCCTGATAGGAGGATGGACAGAGTATGCAAACGTGTAATGTGCAAAACAATCTGCTTTGAGTTGAGTTTGTAACTCAAGTTTGTAACGGGCTTTGACACGTTTGAAGAATTCAACCAAAGCACTGACAATCACCTCTCTGTCTGGCTAGCTGTTACCATGGTAATGTCTGAGTGAGTTTTTATAGAACACAGTAGACAATCAGAAAAGTCTAAGGCCACATATGTACTGTACAAAATTTTAGCCTTTTAAGTCAATTCATTCTAAATCAAAACAGAGGCAGTTTGAACCATTTTGTGCCATTTGCAAAAGCATGAAAATATATCCTGTCGTAAACCTCAAGTCCAATGGTATTCAGCCACGTAGATGAATTCAGCCTGCTGACCAACATGAGGATGGGACCGCAGTATTTAAAGGGGTCATATGATGTTGCTAAAAAGAACATTATTTGGTGTATTTGGTGTAATGAAATGTGTTTATGCGGTTTAAGGTTAAAAAAACACATTATTTTTCACATACTGTACATTATTGTTTCTCCTCTATGCCCCGCCTTTCTGAAACGCGTCGATTTTTACAAAGCTCATCGGTCTGAAAAGCGAGGTGTGCTCTGATTGGCCAGCTATCCAGTGCGTTGTGATTGGCCAAATACCTCAAGCGTGTGACGGAAATGTTACGCCCCTTACCATACTGTGATGCCGTGTCCCGGAGCGATGAGACAAAAACATTAAAACCCATTATAAACGAGGCATTTGTTGCATCCAGTGGGGACATAATTACTGATTATAATGACTTATACTGTATTTTTACGCATTGCGTTGCATCGTTGCATTAGTCTTTGCAACTTTAGGGATCTTATCTATTCACAAACAGCTTGTAACACTCCAAAGAGAAAGGAAAACTTTAAATCGCATCATATGACCCCTTTAATACTCCGCTGAGAAAATACTGTGTATTTACATTTTATAATGGAGTCCACTGATGACGGCATAAACAGCAGAGAGGAAATTGAGAGAGATACTAACATTCCCTCTTTCACAGTTCTGCTCTCTTTTAAAACACTGATGCTCAATACCCTAACCTCAAGCCCCAGACAGCTGGGAATACACATGTCCACACACTACTGTTAATAAGGTTAGGAGTAAGTTTTGCAGAAGTCTGCCTTTATTTGATGAAAAATATAGTAAAAATAGCAATATTTAAAATAATAATTTAAAATAACTGTTAACCATTTGAATATATCTTAAAATGTCATTTATTTCTGTGATGTCAAAGCTGAATTTTCAGCATTATTACTCCAGTCTTCAGTGTCACATGATCATTCCGAAATCATTCTAATATGCTGATTTGATGCACAAGAAACATTTCTTCTCATTACTGCTTAATATTTTTTTTGGAAACTTTATTTTATGAATTGAGGGTTTAAAAACTATATTTATTTTAAATAGAGATCTTTTGTAAATAAGTAATAATTTGCAGCATCCTTTTTTCCCCCTCCCCAAGTTCATGAGGCTACTTTTCCCCTAACTTCCTCTGGTTAATGTTACATTCTATATTCATGCTACAGGCAAGCAATAGTACGGTGGCCGAGAGAGCTCAAGGCGCTGCAAAAGAAAAAAAATACATGCAAATAGAAAAAACACCAGCAAATTAAGAAAACATCTTCATCAGTTTGACACGTGCTGTAAATACTCACAACGTGACCAAATACAGAAACACGCTGCAAAAAAAAAAAAAATCAATGTCTGCTCTGATAGGTGGGATTTTTGTTTATTTTAACATCCTGATCATATGATTCCTTAGCTTTTTTGGATATTATTAGCCTAATAAGCTGACGAAATACACAAATACTGTAACTGTGAAACGTTATGTAAGCTGGCTAACTTACTTTTACAACTTCCCTTCCAAAACTTAACCATGGTTTTACTACCAAAAAAAATAAAAAATTGGTTACTATAGTTAAACCATCGACGGTAACCACAAATTAACCATGGTTTTGCTACATTAACCATGCATTTTGCAGCGCGTTTGCAGATAACATTTGCAGTGTTATCAAACTGATAATGATGTTTTCTTAATTTGCCAGTGCTTTTTCAATTTGCATGCGTTTTCCTAAGATGCAGCGCATTGAGCTCTCTCGGCCACCGTACAATAGAGTGGTTTGACCACTCTAATTAAAGGCATGGTTAAATGTGACAATAATAGCATTTGTGATGATAATAGCTTTGTGTGATGATTCTTATTTGATTGTGGTTATTTTGTTTAAATTAGAAATTATTATAAGCCTGATCATGTTCTGTAAATGATAAATGGCAACAGTCGCATGGCCTCTCATTGCTTATTGCTTGATTAAAATGACATGACAACTACCTGAGTCTTCAACCAGTGTCCCTGTGAGCACAATAGTTCCTCAAGACATATTATTAGCACTCATCTTAACACGCAATTTGCATTCTACTGACATCTCAATGCAACATAATGTATGCTCATCCTCCAGAGTCATTTTGGTGAGAAAAAGTCTGTCAAGAAAACAAATATAGCAATTGGAATTGGCATACAGACATTTAATTTAGCACTATGATTATATCGCTGTGGCACTGACTTATCTGGATATTAACATATGGAATTTTGTTTGGTCATTCTAATGTAAATGTTTACTTACACAATTCTTTACATAATAACTGTATAGACTTTAAATATAGAGAATGTCTGGATATAATCCAACAACTGCAGAACCTGTGAATGAGTGCTCTGAATTTGAAAATGAGATGGATAGTTGGTTGTGCTCTGGATATTTTAAGTTCATGAGCCAACTACAAGGGCTCAGGCTGTTCTCAGATGAGGACAGTGGAACCGTATAGAGTGTTAATGGCTATTAGTCTCTAGAGTGGCGGAGTTCATGTAGCAGCAGGGGCTCAGGCAGCCTGCCGACTCGACACAGCGTTTAGCATTCAGAGCAGAGGGATACCAGCTCATGCTACGACTGCAGGAGAGCGAGCGAAATAGACACAGAAAGAAAGAAAGAAAGCCAAGTATGGGACAGGATGATAATAGAGCATGAGATGGTGATCAGCGTGTGTTGGGGTTTTGGAAGAAGTGAAATAGGATCAAGGAAAAGTGAGAGAGAGTGACAGAGAGAGAGAGAGAGAGAGAGAGAGAGAGAGAGTGTGTGTCTGGAAATCTGATTGCCTGCCTGCAGTAATGGAGTCAGGTATCACCTAAAGGACAGGACAAAGGGACGTACAGACAGACACCAGACAAGATGAATGTCTGAATGCCAATGAGACTCAACAGGACACTGGCTATTGATACAATTATAGGGCTTCCAAGTAAATTACATAAATCTGAGGAACAATTACAGAGCAATCAAATAAGGCTCAACTTACCAATCATCAAACTGAGAAGCTTCTGTACTTTTGAACTGACCCCGACCACTCTGTACAGACCCTGATCATTAATACCTGTGAAAATAAAAACATGTTTTGTAATAGAGGTACTTTATTCAAATCCCAGCTGATATGGGAAACTAAACACGAGCACACTAAGCTTCTCCTGTATTATCCTGAACAAAGCACAACAGGTTGTTGGTGTGGGCTGAGAAAAACTGCAAGATCATTCTGACCTCTAGTGTTCAGAAGTTGTTACTACACTATGTGAACTATTGAAGGTTGAGCAGATGGTTGACTTTTTTTTCTTAAAAAACAATGTAATTCCTGCCTGATACATTTTGCGTTCCTTTATTTTGTATATGATTTTCATATATTCAAACATGGAGAGTTACCTCTGGTTTCAATGGCATTTATTCTGTACAGACCCTGATCATTAATACCTGTGAAAATAAAAACATGTTTTGTAATAGAGGTACTTTATTCAAATCCCAGCTGATATGGGAAACTAAACACGAGCACACTAAGCTTCTCCTGTATTATCCTGAACAAAGCACAACAGGTTGTTGGTGTGGGCTGAGAAAAACTGCAAGATCATTCTGACCTCTAGTGTTCAGAAGTTGTTACTACACTATGTGAACTATTGAAGGTTGAGCAGATGGTTGACTTTTTTTTCTTAAAAAACAATGTAATTCCTGCCTGATACATTTTGGTTCCTTTATTTTGTATATGATTTTCATATATTAAAACATGGAGAGTTACCTCTGGTTTCAATGGCATTTATTGAATTTTTCACAAAAGTTATCCCCACATCATCCAACTGGGCATCAACTATGGAAATACACAAATATCATAAATATCACAATTTATGTACCAGCAATAAATACAAAAATACAAATAATAAAATTTTTGTTCATAAGCACTACAACTAAAGGCAAACTTGAAGCTCTGATATTAATTTGAGTTCACTCACTTCCTCTTTCTCTTGAATGTGTCCGGTTGAGATACAGCATCTGTGTGTGAGAGATAAACATCAGAAAACACAAACCAGACCAGCATAAAACACACCACACCAAACAGAACAGAACTAATATACCAAACAAGGCACCATTGATGATCATTAAAACACTTTTCGGGAAATTTTTTTTTTTTTTTTTTTTGTCTCATGCTTATCAAAAATACAGTAATATTGAAATATTATTTAAATTTAAAATATTTTTTTCTATTTAAATATATTTTAAATGTAATTTATTCCTGTCAAGGCAAAGCTGAATTTTCAGCAGCCGTTACTCCAGTATTGCGTGCCACATGATCCTTCAGAAATCATTCTAATATGCTGGTTTTGTGCTCAAAAACAACAACAACAACATCTACATTATTCGATTTTGATAAATAGAAAAAAACAAAAGAACAGCATTTATTTGAAATAGGTTTCTGAAACAATGTACCAGTTGTTACTGCCACTTGTAATGCTTGCTGAATAAAATTATTAATTTCTGGTTTTGTGCTCAAAAACAACAACAACAACATCTACATTATTCGATTTTGATAAATAGAAAAAAAACAAAAGAACAGCATTTATTTGAAATAGGTTTCTGAAACAATGTACAAGTTGTTACTGCCACTTGTAATGCTTGCTGAATTAAATTATTAATTTCTTTTTTTTTTTAATGTGCTGACTGCAAACTTTTGAACACTAGTGCAGCTCTAAAAGCTATCTTTCCAAGCTATTTTCCCAAAAGTTATTTAGGTTTTGTCAACTGAGAAACAGAGAATTGTCTTTATTGAATATAGCTGTTAGAAGCTGAAGTGAGGGTTTGACACACCGACTCCTTTCCTCCCATCGCATGCATCCAGAATCTGTAGTCATCTTCTGAGAGTGCCTGGACCGTCAGCACTGTGCTTGGTCTAGAAAAACAAACAACAACCGCACAAACTTAGCCTGCTGCCTCATATGAAATCAAAACTCAACTCATTTGCTTTTTTATTGTAGATTACTGGTCTTACTGTGCATGATTTGTTTTTGAACATCTCCATAATTGTCTTATCAATATGTAACAACAGTGAAGTGTCTTTCCATTTCATGTTTCTATTATTTTAAGGTTATGCATCTGCATCAGACATAGTTGTTTTGAGGGCACATGCTTTGAGGTGTATGAGGTTATAAAGAGAATAAGAGAGTCTCCAACAGGAGTAATGTACACATGATGTAATTCTAGGGTGCCAATTAACTATTTCTTGACTGTTCAATCAATTCCAAATGGATAAAAATCACATCCCAGCCTATATTTTCTCAATTTCATTCGGTGATACATGAGATTATTGAAGTCAAATGCATATTCACATTGAGATTGATTCACCTCCTAATTTGGAAACATTTTGATGTGCTGATGTGCCATTGAAAAGATTCCACTATGCATGATTTACATTCATCATACACTCTGCCCAGGTCAGCTTTGGCTTTGATTAATGAGGGCTCTTAGTGTATCCTAGATTATCAAAATATTTTGGTTTTCCTTATCCTCTGACGTATGTCTCGCACTCTCATGTTAAAACCAGTCGTTTCAGAGGTATTTACAATTCTTCTTATTTCTTGTTTATTATCATCTGAATGGAAACATTTTGATGTGCTGATGTGCCATTGAAAAGATTCCACTATGCATGATTTACATTCATCATACACTCTGCCCAGGTCAGCTTTGGCTTTGATTAATGAGGGCCCTTAGTGTATCCTAGATTATCCAAATATTTTGGTTTTCCTTATCCTCTGACGTATGTCTCGCACTCTCATGTTAAAACCAGTCGTTTCAGAGGTATTTACAATTTTTCTTATTTCTTGTTTATTATCATCTGAAGTTAAATTCTTAACTCATTACAATCATAAAGGAATAATTATGTGTGATTTGCTTCCTATTTTTAAGCAAAAATCTACTTGAAGACTATCAGTTTACAGGTGAGTCAAAGTAAGAGTTGTTAAAACGTGACTTTTTTTAACACTCATGTTTTGTTCCAGTCATTTTGACCTGAGAGAATTTTCACGAAAATGCTAGTTAATGTTAACATATTGGACTAATACTAACTTTGCCCAAAAAAGAAAAAGAAAAAGAAATTGAGAAAAAATAAAAGATATTTACTGTACTTGGGGATTTTTTCCCCACTTTGTTACACCTATGGTGTTTCCATTAAAAAAATTACTGGGAAAGAGTCAATTATATATACATACATAGTATACACTCCTGAACAAAATCTTAAGACCGGTGGAAACATTACAATTATTTGCATTTCGCGCTGGTGGATCATAACCAGGTTTTAAGTACTGCTTCAAAATGCCAAAAGAAGAAAAAGGAGCAAGTGACAAAAAATAGAGAGCAGGCAATTTATTAAAAACGGCATTTAAACTGCCATCGCTGCTAAGGTTGGACGCAGTAAGACAGTCATTTTACATTTCTTAAAAGATCCTGAGAGTTATGGGACAAAAAAAGTCAAGTGGTAGACCCAAAAAAATGTCTGCTGCACTGAGCCGGAAGACACAGGCCGATCCTCGACCCAAATTAAGGCCCTCACTGATGCTGACTGCAGCCCAATAACCATAAGACGGCATCTGCGAGAGAAGGGCTTAAAGAACAAAAAACGTCTTCAAAGGCCACGTCTCCTCCCATGCCACAGACTTGCCCGTTTGGAATTTGCAAGGGAGCACCAAACATGGGACATTGAAAGGTGGAAGAAAGTTTTATTCTCTGATGAGAAAAAACGTAACCTGGACGGTCCTGATGGCTTCCAACGTTACTGGCATGACAAGGAGATCCCACTGGAGATGTTTTCTACGCGGCACAGTGGAGGAGGCTCCATCATGATCTGGGGTGCTTTTTCCTTCAATGGGAAAATTAAGCTTCAGGTTGTGCAGGGGCGTCAAATGGTAGCTGGCTATTTTGTTCTTTAAGCCCTTCTCTCGCAGATGCCGTCTTATGGTTATTGGGCTGCAGTCAGCATCAATAAGGGCCTTAAATTTGGGTCGAGGATCAGCCTGTGTCTTCACGGACAGCCCGTCGGATCCTCCGGATCAGTGCAGGTGACATTTTTTTGGGTCTACCACTTGACTTTTTTGTCCCATAACTCTTAGGATCTTTTAAGAAATGTAAAATGACTGTCTTACATGCGTCCAACCTTGGCAGCGATGGCGCGTTGCGAGACCCAATGCTTGTGCGGCTCAACAATCCTGCCACGTTCAAAGACAGAAAGCCTTTTTGCCTTTGCCATCAGGAGATCATGACAATGTGACTGCCTGAAGGACAATGACATGAAAGCCATATTTTTTAGCATATTTTAACTTTTTAAGGCTATGGTCTTAAACTTTTGATCAGCTGATGAACAGCCTGTTTGAGTTTAAATGCAGTTTTCAATAAATTGCCTACTCTCTATTTTTTGTCTCTTGCTCCTGTTTCTTCTTTTGGCATTTTGAAGCAGAACTTACAACCTGGTTACGATTCACCAGCGCGAAATGCGAATAATATTGGAATCTTTTTATCATCAACTTGTTTTCTTTAAATTATCACAGGTTTTGTATTTCTTTTTGGCTGACTGATTGTAGGCCTCAATGAACTGAGCTTATGCACCTCAGACAAAAAGATTAAATCCAAGATCTGGTGATAATATAGCATAATGAGTGATTCACAAGAAATTTTTGAAAGGCTGGACTGGGAACCCCAAATTAGGAAAAGGATTTTCAGCACAGAAGAAGGGTTAAGGTAGTGTGCTAATAATCTTTAATTAAATGATCTGATTTCTTTTGAATCTGAAATGCATCGTTACATTTATTCACAGTAACCATCTCAACTTGGGGCGCATGTCCAACATACCGATCTGTGATCTCTATGTCTAGGCAGAACCTCCTGTCAAGAGTGTCTGTGGTTTTGCGGACACAAGACTTGATTGTAACAGATTCTGTCTCACCCTGAATGGATACAGAACATTCTGTGAACAGCAGATCAGCTATACATTTATATTTTATGAACCATGCCATTATCATGACTAATGTGTCATGTGTGATGATAATTTACAAGCTTCCCGCCTGATCTCTGGTCAAATGTCTTCATGTGTAGAATTTTCTGTTCTTTGACAAACGTGCAATAGCGTTTCACCCAGCTGGATCCGAAAGGAGGAGGTCCTGTGGAAATAGCAATATCTATCAGCAATGCAACCAGCGGAGCAAAAGACACATGACATGACAGTCAGTAAAAAATAAGGCACCCCAGTGTTACATCATAAAATGTCTTGCGTACGTTTCTCCTGTACGTAAAGATAGCCCTCGCTGCTGATGGGGCTGGTCTGTCTGTATTCCTGTGGCGACTCTTTGATTCTCTTCATTAACTCGTACACCTCAGAGCGCGTGCCCTCAAAACGACTCCGTGTCTGAAAGCAGAGGCACAAACATAAAACAATAACAAAATCAACTATGAAGATTCTGTGAGGACCTGGTAACTGGGAATTCACTGAGATGGCTTATTACACAATAAGTAATTTCCCAGTGTATTCCCCATCAACATGCTTAATTGTGCTAATCTAAGAACCATGATTTCAAGCTATACATCCTCAGAACTCTGACCCTGACCAGCCGATGTATAAATGATCAAAAAAAACAAAACACCAATGAGGACAGTGATGTGGTCCAATCAAACAGGACAGGGGAGGGAAGTCAGCTCTCAAACCTCCGCCTTAGAAGTTAAACAATGGAAGGTCAGTGCAAACAAAGGCCTTTAAGTTTCCCTTGGAAGCCTTGGCCCTCTCAAAATGCTGCTGTATCCTGTCTCAATAACTCTTTTCCATGTCACTCTGCAAGCCAATTGTGTTAACCAGAAGAAGCTGAGTGAAGACTGATAAATCTCGGAGAATCACTCTAAAAGTGTGTTTATAGCTGTTTTATATACTTGGCAAACAAAGATTTGATAGATGGAATATATATTGAATAAATCATTTAAAAATAGATCTAAAGTTTTGTATTAAAGTCGAAAACATTATTACATTTTTACTTACATTCTGAATATTGATTTGAAGGGCCTTTTTATAATGGTCAAAGTCTTTGGCCAACTCATATCCCTGATGATAGAAAGTAAATACAGTCTGAAAGAACGCCAGCATCTGTATAAGAGAGAGGGGGGAAGAAGGGAATTAGAGAAAGTAAAAAATGAGAACACATTATATCATTATCATTATATGATATACGGTATCATTATACCGGGACAGATAATCTCGAGTTTATCTAATCTTATCTAATCTTAGTGTCTAAATCCCTATGCAATATTTAATTCAAAGCAAAAGACACATTTTCAAGTAGAAAGTCATATAGATGTCCATAAACTGGAAAAGTGAAAGTAATCAGGTAAATATTTGCTCTGCAAAAACACTAAGGTTCCATATAAAGGATATTAATTTGCTTATGCAATTTGACAATGTGAATTAGTCAGAATACTCGCCCCACTTGTAAATGGCTTGGACACACCTATATTTATAGAAGGCTTTTGTGTGTGGTAAAAGTACCAAATGTAAGCATGCTGCGCTTACAGCTCTCACTGAATATTCTACTTCATTTAATTATTTGGAATAAGGTAGGCTACACTACAGTTCAAACAGTAAGCAGCATTACTGTTTTCAACATTGATATTAATAAGAAACATTTCTTCAGCAGCCAATCAGCATATTAGAATGATTTCTGAATGATCATGTGACTCTGAAGACTTTGCTGTCACAGGAATATTACATTCACAGGAATTTAAATTGATAATATTTCCACAATATTACCGTTTTTTTTTTCCTCCAGTATTTTTAATCAAATAAACGCAGCCTTGGTGTGTTTAAGAGGCCTTCAAAAAAATAAAAAAAAAATCTTAACAACCCCAAACTTTTGAATGGTAGTGTATATATTAACAATATTATTATGGCTTAACTTATCTGTATATACATAGTGTCCAGTTATCATTTTATACGTTATTTTAATTCAGTTTGTATAAAATCTGCATACTTACAACATGCCAAAGTAATATTTCATTCCAAACATAGCCCTTATTTTTGCTATTCTGTTTGGTGAAGAACAGTTTGAAGTGTTATGGCAATACTTATGAAATAGTGTATATGCACACACAATACAGTATAAGTACTGTATACACAGAAATGCATATTTGTAACATTTATTCTTGTGCTGTACAATCACCTCACAGCACTGAGAGTGAATTTCAGTAAATGTGTTTCCTTTCTTTTTCGTGATAAGTGACAGCATATCAGATGCTGTCGAGAGGCAAACAAGAGGCAGCAAACAATGTTGAAATAAATCAAGTTGAATGACAATCTGGATGAAAGGTCATGCACTCACAGGCTCAACACACTCAAACTTTTTCCTCTCCTGTATCTCCTGCAGCTTGCAAACGTACTCCAGAGACGACTCCTGAAAGTGCTGTCTCATCACTTCCACCGACATGTCCGCCTGAAAGACAGACAGAATGAAAAAAAGTACCATACCAGTTGAGATGAAAAGGTTGAAGAAAACAGGGAGAGAAATCATCACATAAAAATTAAAAGTGACTTAGGATACGCAGGTGGAGAAATGGGTCTTTCAAAAAACTGTCTGTATTTTTCCTGTGTTGACCTGACCGTGTGTTGCCTGCCTTTATGACACCGAGGGCCTTATTCTGAAAATGGAATATTTGAAAACCAAGAAACAACTTTGTCTTTGATGATGTAATTGTGTAAAGTTTTGTCTGAATGTAAACAGTACTAAACACTAACTACTGTAATTTAGTTATTATGCGTGCAAATACACTTAAACACAGTTTATCACACTAACGTCTCTTAGAAACATTTCTTGGCGATCTCCATCACAAATACACACCGTAATGCAGGTATAAAGTCTCAAAGCTTTACCAAAAGAGTACTTGAACTTAAATTAAAACATATAAATGCTGACATGAATTCTTTAAGCTGTTGTTTGGTGTGTGTTAAGCGTTCTGGTGTGTATGGAAGACAGGAATAACTCTCAAATTCACGCAGCTGACATCTTGATAACAACAGTTTGTTGTAAACAAGATAAATGGATGCCAACAGTTTAACCAAAATGGTGTTTGTAACATTATCTAGTTCCTAATATAACATTTCTATAATCATCAGACTTTTTTATAAACTGTCAGATGCACTGTTTTGTTTATTATCATTAAGCTCATGCATTAGACAGTGTGCCTTTTCTGGACTGTAAAGGTAGGACCGGTGGGAGAGACTAATGTGGAGACAGCATTAATAAAAATAAAATAAATCTCTGAGCAGCCTGAGTTGCTCACATTGTACTTTACTATGCAAATTTAATTTGTGAGGTGTTGAATACAGGTTTGTTTGTGAACAATTTGTTGCATACTTGATTAGACAGAATGACCAAAATGCTCATCCCTGAACGTATCTGGCTGCAGTGACATGTGAACATGGCCCATGATAACTTAAGTGTCTTATGAATTGTCGAATAACTGAGCAGTCCCTGGTGTTCTTCAACATTTCTAGGAATCATACACACCAGTCTGACTCAAAACAGCCCAATGCTAAAACCACTGCCCTTGATCCAAACACACACATCATACGGTCCACAGTAACATAATGGCCCACCATAAAAATATCAACAGTCTCTAGTGCTTTTCATTCTCAATTTATACAACATTTAGGCATGATGGGCATACATTGATTGATCGAGATTTAAGCAGGTTAATACACTGCACTCTTTCACTTTCCCAGGCTTGGAGAGGAACTGTGTGGGACGCCAAGCTTTTTAAATATGGCAGAAATAACAACAGACTTTAATTACCTAAAGCAAACCAAAAAAGAAAAAAAAAAAAGAAAAAGAAAAACCAACACTAGTACTGCAACAAAAGCATAGCAACCATACACCTATATTTTAACTGCACTAGGGATGTTCATTTCGGTTATTTTTCCTAACCGACGCTCATTAACCGATTGTTAGCCGTTAACCGACAAGATTATTTGAAATTAGAATTGAATTAAATTAGAAAGGATAAGTGTCTGTGAACCGTTAAAAAATCCTAACATTTGTTTCCCGGGGATTAATTTTACATGCGCAAAAAAGCAGCTTCCTTATTTTCTTTAGGCTTATTTTACAAAAGCACAAAGATTTGTTTTTATTGTGAACGTACACAAATAAAGGCAAACCTTTTACAATTTCGATTATCTTTATGACTAAAAGGAGTAGTTTCTTCCACTGTTAAGGAAACAATTCAAGTGATTGCGCCGGCGCCGCATGCGCGCGCACAGTTAAGTATTGTTACCTTGACAATGCTGCCTGTCCATTATCATAATAAAATACAGTCAGTCAAACATATTGAAAAAAAACTATGTAGTAAAAAAAAACTATGTAGTAAAAAATATGTAGTAAAATCTGTGCCGTTAAGTGTTATCACCGTACCGCCGTGATGTTATGCAAAACATTTAGTTTTATGTGGATATTGGAACGTGAGTGAAGTACATAATAAATAATAATTTGCCATTCAAATACATCGCGAATACGAAAACATTTGACTTTGTGTGGAATGAGAGACCCAACGTTGGTTTCAGTTTCGTTTTAGCCTAAATGAATTCGTTTTGGCTTGTCGTTTATATTGCTATAGCTTCTTATATTTTTAATTCTTGTTCTTTTCTAAATACTTTTAATTGAAAGGCTTTGTTGTGGAGTGAGGGGAACTAAATAGCCTAGCTATGTTTACAGTGTTTATTATAATGTTTGTAAACATTTGCGTCGGCATTAGGCTTCAAATGCGACTTATACGCGACTTATGTTTTTTCCCCCTAAAAAACATTTTTTTTATACGCGTAACGTATTTTAACCATGCAGCAAACCTTTTTAAATATTTTGATAAATTACTGAAAAAATAAATAATTAAATGACTTTTTAAACCGTTTAACTGATTGTATTAATCGGTCAAAATTCTTACGGTTGGTTAACCGGTTAAAATTAACATCTCAAAACAACAATCTCAAAACTTAGTGTTCTGTAGGTTATGTGGCCAGTGCGGTACTCTTTGAGGACCTACTCTAAATAACCACCATAAACATATATAGCAAACCACTGACCTTGACTTAAAAATCTGATCTTTTTTTCTGAGATACAGAAGGGAAGTACCATTTCTGAAAATAGTCTGCATTACACAACCATCTTGTGTGTGGGAAGAATGAAATGTGAAGTACCTCCTGTAATTGTGGCTCTTTCTTCTTTGCTGACATGTTCAAAAGTTTCTCTAGTGAGCTGTAGTACTTCTCGGTTTCCTTCTCGTACCTCTTTCTCTCTGCCTGAAGATAGCATGAGAACATAATGAAAAAGAGGAACTTACTATTTTTAATACATGGAACGAGAAGCAAGTTTTAAATACTTAATTTCAATAAATGTACAGTTTTTCATATCTTTTAAAATTATTGCGAACATCCTAAATGTAAGAGATGACAGGAAGAGCTATGCTTTTACCTTTGCTGAGCCGAGATGCTCTTTCCGAAACTTTTCTAAAGGCTTCATCAGTGTCTCTGTGATGTTTCTCATCTGCGAAAAGAAAATTCATTGGCTATAGGACATTTGATAATTGAATTTATTTTTATCAAACATTAGCAATAACAGGATGATTTTCATTAATCAAACCTTGCACAAACACATTCTAGGTTTTAATTGTAAATGCCAATAAAGGTGTCACCTTTTCATCACCTGAGGTGAAACGCTTCATTGTAGCCATCTGACATTTTAAAATAAGTATTCCCTACATAGAATCTCCCAAAACTTTTGCATTCTCACAACACAATTGCATTCCCCCAAGAAACGTTGTTTACACTTACAAAATCATTGAAATCTAGTTCTTCCTCCATTATTTCCATCACCAGTTTTGCATTTGCCTGCAAATTTTTGGGTGGGGGTTAACAAAAACC
The DNA here is from genome assembly GCF_001515605.1 of Sinocyclocheilus anshuiensis. Lineage (NCBI taxonomy): Eukaryota > Metazoa > Chordata > Actinopteri > Cypriniformes > Cyprinidae > Sinocyclocheilus > Sinocyclocheilus anshuiensis. The sequence goes on along the minus strand of NW_015536698.1, from coordinate 2,091,935 downwards.
ATTTGTGAGAGATCGCAAAAGTTTTGGGAGTGAATGCAAAGTTTCTCAGGCAAATTTTGTGAGCAAATGCAAATGCATTGAAATTCCTACAGGGGCTTAGTACAATAGTATGAATGCAGATCTGCACAATTCTGTTATGATGTTTTACATTTTCTAAGTAAATGATCAAGCTTCTCGAAGTTCAGGAACACTTAGTTTCCCCATCTGAAGTAATAAACAGCATTCTTTAAAATTGTAAAGCATTTTTTCAGAAAGCAATCATTTTCTAAAACCCATATTTTAACAACAAGGCTCTCACAATGTTTATCATCATATAAAAACACATCTTTACCCTGAAATGAGGTAATGAGATAACAAAAGAAACCCATGGCATGACTGTTAGTACTCAGATACATGCAGAATGAATCACTGCTCTACGATTACCCAGTCTTTCTGACCCTGTCAGGGCCTGTAGGCTCCACCCCTTCCACGCATGCCTTCAGTGTGCAGAGGGGCCGCAACATCATTGGCCTGCTGCGGTGTTATGAACGGGTGGGGCTCAAATCTGAGCTCAAAACAACTGTCAGCTGTTGCACTTTGAGTCATGGGCAGGGCCTTCAGCTCACTAATGCTGCATACTAAATAAATACTAGCATGACCTACATGCAGCACGAGCCCTTCCTACCTAGATGGCAAACCACCCATTAGAATATACAGTCCTCTCATAACGTAAGAATGCAAAAATCTCACATTTCTGCCAGGTGAAAGGATCTGTTGCAGTAATAGGAATTTTTTTAAGGAATCAAACTATTTTTACACATTTTTCACTGTAAAAGCAATTTGCTAATTAACTACAGATAACATGCACATTAAGGACTTAAATCAAGTGCCACTGAACATTCAACCAGAGAGTTTGAAAATACAGTTCCTAATCAACTCATTTAAGGTGACATGACTCAACATAAGCAGCTGTCTTGCATAATCACAGAGTCATTGAGACAGAGGACACAAATAACTGATGGCAATATAACTCACTTCCTGTGGCAAAACTGTGACTCAAACAGCGCTGAAGCATGCATGAACAAACAGACAAGTGATGTCACTTTATAAAGTATGTGTTGAACTCTATGTTAAGGCTGATTACATTTTTTGTTTCTCTCAGCTTGCAAATGACCATGATTCCAAAAATGTTTTTTAGCCTGCAAGGATTTGAAAATGTATAACAGAGTGCGTTTTAATGCAAGTCTCAACTGGTTGTGCTCACCATAAGATCTCTTTGGTCTTCCAAGTTTCTGAGAAAGGAGGAGAATTCTTGCAATGATTCATCTGAAATGGCATGTATGCAGACAATGAACAAAGTTTATCTATGCAGGACTATTTACATATTTCTCAGTGTGTGAGCTTCCCATCTGAAACAAACAGATGAATCACACTTCATAAACACAAATCTCACCCACATCACGCTAGCAGCCAAGTATTAAAATAAAGGAAAATGTATGCATGTGCGTAAATGTAAATATGCAAAAAAAAAAAAGAAACTCACCAATACACTTCTCATCGTCAGTTTTAGCATCGCCGATGTACTCAAATTTGAACTCACCCAGGCACTGAGCAAACTTCTTCTGGGCCAATGAAAGCTCTGCAAATCAGAGACAGAAGAGTTAAAGATTTTAAATCCAAAGGCAAATGAGGAATTGCTTTATTTGTGGATGTTTCAGTTTTTCAGTGTTTCCATTATTTTCATTCAGGAAGGTGTGCCACACATTAACCTAAACCCCCGTTCAAAGGTTTTGGGGTCAGTATGTATGTTTCTTATGTAGACAACAGGTTAAGTAAAAATGTGAATATGCAATATAGCACATATATTTAGCAAAATGCTCCTCTCTTTTTTCTAGCTGACTAATGAGAGTATGGACGCCGAATGGTTATAGGGGTTATGCGCAACAGACTTCCGTATTCTGTTAACCGGGTCTCGTCGCTTCCGGTTCAAGCGTTTTGCATATGCTTAGTTAAATATGAAGCAGTTTTACTCAAGATGCCTTCAAAGTAGATACCAATTATGATCATAACCAATGTCCATCACATATGCGGACTGATATCTAAAAGTTTTTTTTTTTTTTTTCTTTTCACATTTAGATATAAAAATTGAATAAAACGTCAGCAATAAAAACAGCGAGCTAGTTTAACTGATTATCTTAAAAGTCCATAGATATCGCTATTATTTAATACGGCTGTTAACACATTCTCCGACAAGCGGAAGCAATAAGACCTGTTTTCCGGGTTTGGTCAGGTGATGTTCGACAAATACCCTATTATGAATTAAATGTATTATGTGGCATTTTTTACAAACTTTACTCATTTTCCGCAGTTTGAAACACTGAATGAGCGATTACATTTCAGTAAGTTGTACTGTATCTTATAATATAACTTTCGGTGTCCATTCATGTTTATTTCATACTAGTAAAGAGAAAGATATGATGGTTTCACGTGCCGCTTGAACGGAGGGGCCAAAGCATTTGCTCATGTGCTTAATTAAAGAGCGCCAAAATGGTATTTATTGTTTGAATTTCATTATTAATTTGGCAGAATTTTAAAGCTGATACTTTGTTTATTAAATTGTAACAAATCACAAAGCTTATTGTGATTACTGGATGGCAAGTGCGCTACAAATAATAGGAAGTTCACACATTAACACACCGCATATAGACTAAAGATCTTGAAAACAAGAAGCCATATTATTATCGATTATAAACGAGAATCGTTAACATTACTGCTAATGTCCACACAGTTGACAGCTTTATCTGTTGTAGTTTGTTCAAGTTGTGCACAAAGACTGCTTTTCTGCACTTTTACTTCACGTCTCCATCATTTTCGATCACTCTCATGCTGCACAACTGGAGCTGTTTTTTCATTAGCAGGTGTGCCGTTAACGCTGCTGTTCGGCAGAAATGAGGACTGTTTTTCCACTAAAACTTTGATGCGCATCGTCAACATAAAAGATGTGATCACAAAACAATCAGGAAAAAAGGCATTACATGCAAATTTAATAATCATAACATGCAAGTTTATATAGTCGCCAGCGGACATCTCAGCAAAAAATATCACTCGCAAATTAATATTTTTGGTCGCAATGTGACCGTTTTAGGCACAGTCTGGAGCTCTGACAACTGTTTCCAACATTGATAATACGAAGAAAAGTGGACCCACTTTATACAGAGTGTCCTTAACTACTATGCACTTCCATTTACGTTTATGTTCTGTTTTGATTTAGTTTTCTGTGTTTCCATTCTCCTGCCTAGTTTGTTGCCATGGTTTTTGATTCATTAGCTCCTTACCCGTTTCAGTTCTTCCTGATTACTGTCCTCATGTATTTATACCCTGTGTCTTCCTTTGTTCAGAGTCTGCTATTGTTTTTGGTTATCGGTTGTAGAGCTGTCAAAATTGCTGAAAAACTAAATTCGAATTTTGTACTTAAATATGATCAAAATTCGAATTATATTCGAATATAAAATGTATAATTTCAGTTAGGGTGAAGAAAAGCTTTTGGCTTCTCTCCTGAGGGGCCACAAGAGGGTGCATAATTCAAAGCATAAGATAACATGACTATCTGCGAAAAAAAGTGCATGTTTAAAATAATGTTTATAAACCAATTATAATTAAGTTGCTTAAAAAATTATAAACAAAACAGCATCATATATGTATGCATAGTTTAATACAAAGGGCGGAAAGCCAATCACACAGAGTACATTTTTCATTTAAAAACATGAGATGCAGTGGGATGGGGAAAAACCCGCCATAAAGTCTCGATGTACGTTTTTTCAAAGTTAAACTTGCATTAATTTTACATGGCTTTCTAAACATGCGGCTCTTTTGTGCGAGACGCGAGTGCAACAGTAATAGATGTCCGTCTAGAAAATGCGTGAAATATGCATTCTGTGTGAACGGCTTGGTTTCAGTTTTGACGTAAACAACATCATCTCCGCATTGATGTTCTCTTTTTCCGCTATATTTTTAATGAACAACGCAGCAGCACCACATCTAGTGGCTTCAACTGGATAGGCTAACAAAAACATTATAATGCAACGACACTTACATCGTCATCGCATCTTGTGCGCCGCTGATAAGGCTGCCTCCTTAACGCACACCTAAAATTCGAATGCAACGTTTTTGCATTCGAGTGTGGATTTTTATTTTAAATTTGACATTCACATTTTTTTTTACAGCCCTAATCGGTTCTGCTTATTTTGTCCCTGTGGATTTATTAAAATAACTCGGTAACACTTTATTTTAACAGGGTATATACAGGAATTGTGGAGATAAATTTAATACCTTTTAAGACCTTTTTTAAGACTCTTTCCATACATTTTAAGACCTCATCGCCACTCCAAGTTTTAACCGGTTACATCTGCGACACTTTAACTTACATTTACTATATACTGTTTGTAAGATAGCACTAAACAGTCTTACTTTGTGATAACTCCTTATCAATACAACATAATTCAGAAGTGGGGAACGAAGCACAAGATAATGAATTGAGTGACTAACCAATCCAACCCAAGAAACAAGAATTAGACCAATAAACAAAACAACTGACAAAACATATTGAGGAGGGAAAATAAAGCTCTCCGAGCTAAAGGGGCAATGAGTTCACTCGATATATTCAAAAGATGTATTTGTCACATCAACTCAAACCATAGCGGTTTTGTGGAACACTTCTCATGACAAACATCTGACTGATCAGACAGTTTACCTGTGATTACAGAGTGCCTGATTTGATACAGACTTGACAAAGAGTGTCAGTACTGCACCTGATCAAGTCTGAATGATCATGGAAGGTAAAATAATGATCACAACTATTACATTATTTTAATTCTGCATCCCATGCCAGTAAAAAAACAGCCCAAAGTAGCGCAATGACCATGTCCCAAACATCAAAATATGTCATTTCCATCCCTAAAATACATATTTTACAGTCAATGTTATGCACATTGATCATAAACACAGCTCAAAGGCTTCCTACTAGTGGCCCTCCTTCACACCTGTTTTATTACAGGTAGAATGCAAAATGTTTGAGTAAAAGCATTTCAGTCAAATGTAATTTATGTAATATTTAAAACCTTTAACCCACTGGGGAAAATCAACCCATGGCAACCGTTTAAAATCATTGACAAATATCTTATATCGTAAGGTGTGCTCCCTTTACACAGTGTGAGTGCGATCGCGAAACCGAAAGTGAAAGTGAACTGCGACCGCCAGCGCTCATTCAAAAGCCATTTAAATACCCCACATATTGATATTCCCTGATGCGCGAAAAATTATATACAATATTAGAATGTTTGTGGGAGCGGACACAAAAATCACGGGAACAGATGGGAGCATGTGGTAATGGTCAGAAATTCAGCGAGAGCGGGATCAACAAGCCCCGCGCTATCACGCAGCGGCGTAGTCAGTCAGTGAGTGCCGTAACAGATGAAGTCAAATCTTGCGGGATTCCATAAATAAAGTACACAAAACCCCATTATTCGGACAAAGATACATAATGAAAAGATACAATATTTAATACTTTGGAAAATGGCATTTAAGACTTTTTAAGGGCCTTAATTTTCAATCCTAACCCTATAGTAAGTACATGTAGTTAATTAATATTACTCTGTACTTAAATGTATAATTACACTGTAACAAGGACACCTTAACCAAGAACTCTCTTGGAATATACTCCTTCGTCGTGCGCTTTTACTGCACCAGCCCGTAATAATTGTGTACACACGTTTTTACACTGTACTTATATCTGGAAATACCATCCTGTAATTACATATGTAATTAATTTCTATATTTACATCAATAATTAAAATGTAGACAATACCTCTTACCCCTTAACCTAACCAGACCACCAAACCTGCCCCTATCCTTACCTGTATCCCACCTCAACAGCAGCAAAAGTGTTTTGCAATTCAACATGAACACAATACTGTACCATCAATTCATCGTATTATTAAGTGCATAGTATTTAAAGACACCTAATATAAAGTGGGACCAGAAATGTTTATTATTAGCGGCAAATCAGCATATAAAATGATTTCTGAAGAATCATGTGACACTGAAGATTGGAGTAATGGCTGTTGAAAATTCAGACATCACAGGAATATTAACATTTTGAAATATATTAAAACAGTTATTTTAAATTGTAAGAATATTGCTGTTTTTACTGTATTTGTCATCAAACACAAAAAAATAAATAAATACATAAATAAATGATCAATCCTAAACTTTTGAATGGTAATGTATGTAAACCAAGCCATGACATGGCCTTAAACATTGAAGGCACACACAATCCTTTTATTGTATTGCACTGGAAATAGTTGGATGACGTTGCTCTTTATTCAGGAGCACAGAAAAGCATTCCTAAAGAATAGCTTAACAATACCACCCGTTCACAGATATGAGTTGGTCATAATGAAAGTCACGCTCTGCAAACATCCTGCTGGACTCTTGTGTTGCCAAGAGCATCCTGAAGGAGCAGGTGTTGCTTGAAGATATCAAGAATTTCCCCTCAATCTGGAAAACCCAATGAAAAAAAGAGGTGGGACTTTGCCTGGAATATGAGGGAGGGAGAGAATTTTTAAATCAGAGGGAGCAAATTTCATTCTGTGGATTCCCAAAGGATGATCCCGATATAAGTAAACTCTCACTGGGGTCTGTGGGACAGAGTGCTGGGAAATTTTAGGACAAACACTATGAGGGGTATCCAGCACTGCAGTGTCGTCAACATCAACAGCTGGGTCCGTCCATGTGAAATGAGCTGGCACCAAAGGACCTATCGCATCCTCTCCTGCTTACTATGGTGGTTTCTAAATTTGCTTGCCATATTTGTCATAGATTTACAATCTTTTATCCTTGTAATCCACTTGTAAAGTCATTCCAATTGATTCCATTCAATCATTCAGGCTTGCAACAGTCTCGGACATGAATAAAATGGCCTGAATAAAGTCATTATCATTCACAATATTAGAACTGAGTAGTTAGAAATGTTGTGGTTTACGCAAAAGGAGTATTCAAGATGTGTGCTTTAGTCTAATACTGGTTGTGTATGACCTATATTTCATTTATGACCACACAGCTACACATTAAGCTGCTTACTCCACCCACTTGCCCAGTCCAAACTAAAAATGCCCAGTCAACTCATCTGTGCAGGTTGGAGTGAATGTGGATTACTATACAACAAAGCTCAATCATGTGAGTCTGGCAGAGTGGACCTGCTGACTACATGACCCCTGATTAGTTTTACAAATTAATTAGAATTAAAATTGCATAATTAGTTGATAAAAGATTAGATCTATTTTATTAACATATCAATGAATATAATAATAACAACAACAACAAAGTTCACTTGTAAAAAAAAAATTATAAAATGTTTTATTATTATTATTATATAATTTTATCATTGCAATTCCTTTTTGCAATATACAATTATGCACAAATCAACAGTCCTGGACTATTTTGGATTATTATTATTAATAATAATAATATTAATATCAATATTAATAATATGAAATGATTAATGGTCCAGAGCTTTGGGCCTGGATCTGGATTGTGGACTGATAATTGGCGGCCTCTGCTCTAAGGAAATTTAACTAAATAATAATAATAATAATAATAATAATAATAAATAAAATAAATCCACAAATTTCAGCTGGTAGGATAATTCTGTTCATAGCAGAAATATGTCTAGATCCTTGACAGCAAACTTCTAAACAGCAGCCATCCACCCATCTGTAAAGACAACATCTGCCCAATGTTTGCCTCTAATATCAGAATCACTTGATCTTTAGAAAAGTTTAGATGGCATTTTTTCTTTTCATCTTGCCTCTGTACAATGCATATTAAAGTTCATAAGTGCAGTGCTGCTTTGTTTACATAACCGACAAGATTATTTTAAATTAGAACTGAATTAAATTAGAAAGGATAAGTGTCTGTGACCCGTTAAAAAATACTAACATTTGTTTCCCGGGGATTAATTTTACATGCGCAAAAAGCAGCAAACAACAGAACATGAGGATTCACATGGTCTTCATATCACATCACGCACCTGTAGCGCTTCTGCGAGCGGAGAATAACATAATAATGCTAGGCTATATAACGACTAAATAGGCCTATACGAGAAACATATTTTTACTTAAATAATAAATTAAGAAAATGAAAGAAAAACTGTGCAAC
>NW_015536698.1:2075196-2083595 GCF_001515605.1 Sinocyclocheilus anshuiensis | reverse complement strand
AGGCTTATTTTACAAAAGCACAAAGATTTGTTTTTATTGTGAATGTACACAAATAAAGGCAAACCTTTTACAATTCTAATTATCTTTAGGACTAAAAGGAGTAGTTTCTTCCACTGTTAGAAGGAAAAAATTCAAGTGATTGCGCCGGCGCCGCATGCGAGCACACAGTTAAGTATTGTTACCTTGACAATGCTGCCTGTTCATTATCATAATAAAATACAGTCAGTCAAACATACAGGAAAAAAAAGTATGTAGTAAAAAAAAAATGAACTGTGCCGTTAAGTGTTATCACAGTACCGCCGTGATGTTATGCAAAACATTTTGTTTTACGTGGATATTGGAATGCGAGTGAAGTACATAATAAATAATATTTCCGCGAGTGCATAAGTACATAATAAATAATAATTTGCCATTCAAATACATCGCGAATACGGAAACATTTGATTTTGTGTGGAATGAGAGACCCAACGTTGGTTTCAGTTTCGTTTTAGCCTAAATGAATTTGTTTTGGCTTGTTGTTTATATAGCTATAGCTTCTTATATTTTTAATTCTTGTTCTTTTCTAAATACTGTTAATTGAAAGGATTTGTTGTGGAGTGAGGGGAACTAAAATCGCCCCTAGCTATGTTTACAGTGTTTATTATAATGTTTGTAAAAATTTTGCGTCGGCATAAAATGCCACTTATACGCGACTTGTGTTTTTTTCCCCCTAAAAAAACATTTGTTTTATACGCGTAGCATATTTAAACCATGCAGCAAACCTTTTTAAATATTTTGATAAATGACTGAAAAAAATAAATAATGAAATAACTTTTTAAACCGTTTAACTGATTGTAATAATCGGTCAAAATTCTTACGGTTGGTTAACCGGTTAAAATGAACATCCCTATTTTACATTATATTTAAATTTTGTTATTTAGCAGACACTTTTATCCAAAGTGACTTACAAATGAGGACAATAGAAGCAATCAAAACCAACAAAAGAGCAATAATATGCAAGTGCTATATTAGTACTGCACTGTAAGAATAAACTGTCAATATACAGTACAATATACTGTAATATTTAAAGTAATTTTTCCGTTTTTGGTTTTTACATTTGTTTCCCCACATTTTTGAATTACGCTTTGCATTGTGGGAGCGAGAACCTTGGTCGCTTATCGGCGCGAAAACAGTGCAAGAGCAGGCGCCATTACTCACGGAGATCTTCTCGGTCAAAGTTTCATTTTAAAGTCGGCTTTCGAATTTGGGGAACCGGTTTCTGCACTTCCGTGGTAAATTATAGACTATGTTGTTAAATGTCACATAAACGGTTGACGTAACATTAGTTAAGGTCTGGCTTGTTTGGCAAATGAATGTCGGAGCGGTCACATTCAACATTTTCTGCTTATCGTCACACATCTTACTTACGGAGATTACTTTTTTAATTGTTTATTAACTTAATTGTTGTTGGTGCGCTGTATTTAGTGCTGATCATATCGTTTCAAGCATCTGTCATTACTGAAGAGAAGCAGTTGTGATAAATCTGAAGCGCAGTACTAACGTAGTTAGTTTAATGCCTTCAACAAAAGCTGGAGGAGGAATTGACGAGAAAAGGAGAGAAAATTCTTCAAGGATAACACTATCACCTTTTCTGCCAAATGAGGTAAGTTTAGACCTTTTATTGTCTTGTTTTATACACACAAGGACGGTAACATGCAAAAGAGAAATCAATTCGGTAACGTTACTAGCAGGCTGCCTGTGAAGCAGCTGAGAGAACACAGGCATCCGACGAATCAGACATCAGACAGCGCGCCAGCAGCGCTTTGAGTTCTCTTTCGCACTGTAATGGACAAATGCACACAACATTATGACAAAATGACCGTTGTTGGCGAGTGAACTTGTAAAAAACACAGTCTAAAATAATTGACCATAAAGACAGGAGTAGATCGAATGTGTGTCAGATATGCGTCATGTTTAAAGGGACAGCAGTTCATGACATTCGTAGTGTTTGTTTTGTTTTCTTTCTAATGACAGGATGTAATTGCTGCTGTACTGTGAATCTCAAGCACCCCTGCATTCTTATCATGGGTTTGTATTCTGTTTTAACATTAGTGTTAAATATTGAAAAGAAGTTGGTTGCTGAACACAGCTTCAAAGGTGTGTTCAAAGCTGCTTGTCATTATGTATATGGTCATTTTGTAATGTATTTTTTTGTTTATGGTGATGGGCAGTTCAAGATCGCTGTCGTTCAAGAAGTTAATGACCACATCTCCTCCCCTGTTGCGGTTGTGAGCTACAAATACCCAGAGGAGATGGCACTTACGCTGGAATTCATACAGAAGTAAGCAACACATATATTATGAAGTGTGTATAAAACATTTGGTTGTATTTATTTAGTTCAAAATAATGAAGTATATTGTAAGATTTAGTTGAATTTATAAACAATTGTTTGAATTGGAAAGTATTAGGGATAGCAGTTGATTTAATGAACAGTAACAGACTTATAAGTGCATTACCGCCACAAAATGGACCATTGACACTCTATATACAATCTCAATTAGGAGTGTCAATGGTCCACTTGAGAGATAGGTGGCGGTAATGCACTTATAAGTCTGCGATCCGCAGTAAAGCAAGAAGAAGAAGAAGACGCATTACGCGCAGGATGAAGAAGAAGACGCCACCCCTTTAACACTTAGATAATTTAGCATGAATTACAGGTTAGTAATCTAACTTAAAGAGAGAGTTCACCAAGAATATTATAAGAAAATTCTGTTAATTACTCACCCTCATATTGTTCCAAACCTGTAAAACTTTTGTTAATTTTTGGAACACAAATGAAGATTATTTTATTTAACTTTACAAACTGTGAAACAGTCAAGATTCAAAACATGTTTTCCTATAAGAGAACACAATATTGTTTATAGGGATAGTTCACACAAAAATGTGAATTCTGTCATCAATTACTCATCCTCATACCATTCCAAACCCATAAGACTTTCATTCATCTTCAGAACACAAATGAAGGATATTTTTAATGAAATCTGGGTGCTTTCTGTCCCTCTATTGATAGCCTACGCAACTACCACTTTCAAGGTCCAGAAAGGTATAAAGACATCATTAAAGTATGTGACTCCAGTGGCCTAACATCAATTTTAAGAAGCAACATGAGTGCTTTGTTCACAAAACATTTTCACTTCACAGCATAGATCATAGATCCCACATGTTCACGAGAGAACCACAGTGCTTGTGTGTTGTGTTGACACCATTTTTTAAAAGGCACCAATGTGAGCACAATTGCAAAAAAAACAAAAAAAACAACAACAGGACCTTTAATACATGAGGCTTGCATACAGTATGCCTTTTCCTCTGCTTGTAACAAGTGCAAGGCTTCTGGGATGGGTTGTATTGTCAGAACATCTGCTCTCATGTCAACTCAACATGTATGCATTTTGAATGTGTCTGAGATCTACATATTGTGAGAAAAAATACATAATTTGTTTTCTTTTGTTTTCTTCCACACAAATAATTTGCATCACTTAAAATTGATGTTAGGCCACTGGAGTCACATACTTTATTGATGTCTTTATACCTTTCTGGACCTTGAAAGTGGTAGTTGCGTATAGGCTATCAATAGAGGGACAGAAAGCACCCAGATTTCATTAAAAATACTCTTCATTTGTGTTCTGAAGATGAATGAAAGTCTTATGGGTTTGGAATGGTATGAGGATGAGTAATTGATGACAGAATTCACATTTTTGTGTGAACTATCCCTATAAACAATATTGTGTTCTCTTATAGGAAAAAATGTTTTGAATCTTGACTGTTTCACAGTTTGTAAAGTTTAAATTGTGACCACTGTTTGGTGCAACACCAGTATTGTACGAGTGCTCATGTTTTCTTTTTTTAATTCTGTCTGTTACTGTTTAAAGCTAAATTGTCTTCCACAATACAGGCATTTTTCAGTGTTTGATACATTAAGTGAATTGATTTGATTGAGTAATTGATTGATGAAATCGTTTTGTCCTAACCAATTTAAGGCAAACAAAAGCCATTGAATGCATTTTTTAAGAATGTTTTCATGAAGTAAAAATAAACCATGTTCAATTCGTATATTGTGCTGGATTTATTTGCTTTATATGTTTTTGTTTTTTTTTCATATATATAGATGCACCATTAAAACAGAAAAATTCCTGTTTTTTTACTGTGGGCAGACCTTCAATTAATGGAAATTTTTTGTTTTTTAATTACGGTACAAAGTCCGGGTAATGAGCTGCCAGTACTTTTTCCGTTATTTTACAGAATTTTTTTTTTAGAGTGTGTATATTATTATAGTGTTATATTTCAATTTCACAAAGAAACGTGCAACATTTTGTCCAAGCAATAATAAAATGACACATTTAATTTATAATTTGTCTTAAATCTCATTTTGTTTAAAAAAAATAAAAAATCGTGAATCGAATCGTGAAATCAAAATCGTGAATCAAATCGAACCGTGAGTCGAGTGAATCGTTTCATTACATGATGGGGGGGTCATTATTCAGTGCCACATCTGCCACGGTTCTCATTCACAGATATAAAATAAAATATAGAGGATCAATATGCATCACATCAGGTTTGATGTCAATGATGATGCAAAATGTCATTGGTTTTCATTATCGTGAGGTGCCAAATTTGAATATGCACACAATGAAGTTGTATGGACTACTTTTATGATTATTTTTGGAGCTTGACGACAAGATATATTTTGAATCCATGTTTTCATTTATACAGTATAAGTTATGTTGTGCAAAAATAAAATAAATAAAATATTTCACTTGATAACATTTGAAAACATTGATTAAATTGTGTTAACTTTATTAATTAATTTCATTAGACAGCATTTTTATGATAACTTTGTATTAAATCATAAAACCAAGATCCCACAAAAACAAAAACAGCATAATTCAGTGGCGTTTACTTGTAAAAAAGCTAATTGTTTACATTCATTGTCCAGGTCTAACAACTTAACAAACATGTGGAATGCATTTTCTTCCCCATTAATATTGCGATAAATATAGATGTTGAATGATAAGAAAAAATATTGTGAAAATACTTTTGGCCATATCCGCCAGACACACACAAAAAAACTGAACTGAACACACACACAAAAAAACCTGACCATTTCACAAGCCATCACCAGTGTTTCTCAAAGTTCCTGTTAAAACATTAGACTAACATCTTCTGCTTTTAAGGAAACAAAGGTTTATTTCTGTACTCAAAGTTAGACTTACTGCAGCCAAAACAGGACACACACACACACAGGACACTGTCTCAGGCTAAATTGTGTAATACTCAGTGCCTGATTACACATAAATTACACACATGGGAAATAAAGGACACACCTCTCATTCCTTTGTAATTTGTGTACCGTTTGATTTCTCTTGCATGGTTGAAAACAGCATGGGCTGAGCAAATCATAATGTGTGGGTTTATCAAGTTTGAGTAATTAAAAAGTAATCCTACTATGACAGATCCACATTACTAAACGTGTTGATGATTTGTGGTTTATCTGGTTTCATCTAGTTTCTGTCAGTGAGCCCAGGAAACAAGAAAGAATAAAGCAGGAAAATGCCCCTCCTATTGCTTATCACAGGAAGCCACGTTTTTAAAGGGGTCATATGATGCGATTTCAAGTTTTCCTTTAGAGGACCTACAATAATGTACAGTATTTGAAAAATAATGTGTTTTTTGAACATTAAAGCATGTCAACATATTCTGTTACACCAAATACACAAAATAATGACCTTTAAAAAAGCATCATATGACCCCTTTAAAATATCTGTACTTTAGCACATGCTATACTGTACAGTCAATGTGACAAGACAATGAAGTACGACTCTTCCCGAGACACTTTTCTCTGAAGGCATTTTGTAAAAGTTTAAAGGATGACCAAAAGACAGTGCCCAAGAAATAAAGATGCATGCATTTCAGCAGCCGATCTGCCTTTGGACTAAAGAAACACACCCAGTCGGATTCTTAATCACTGCAATCATTCACTGTGAACCAATGAGTAATGCATAATTAGAAAACACTTGGCAACTTGTCATTTAGCAAATGCTTATTATCTTGAGCAATTTACAGGAATGCAGTCTTTCTGAAACCTTTGCGTCTTTAGTGCCTGGGAAAGAGAATTTCAGAAATTCAGTCATTTCAGTTAATGCACAGCCCTCACATGCACTCTTAGAAAGATGTGTAGAATAAAATGACACACTTTATGTGTAACACTCTAATTTACACATTTTGTGTCAATATTAAATAAAAACGTGTAGAAAACAATAACCTTTTTTACACATATTTGTGTAGTTTAAAAATCAACACAACTTGTGAATTTACACATAGCATTTAACACAATATGTGTAGACCATAGACTGTAAAAAAACATGGACGTAGTGTCCGTGACGTCACCCGTAGGTTCCTAAAGAGCGATTTTGAAGCTAAAATTGGGTGGAGCCGGCCATCGCCATCTTGGCAGCACGTCACCGTGCCTCACTCCCGGATAATCGAAAGTGGGCAAAGAGGCGGGAGCTGGTTGCTGAAACCACGCCCACCTAGCTCGACGGCAGTGTCAGTAGCGGCAATCCACCTGTCACTCAAGTGCCCACGCCCTTAATTATGCAGAATTTTAAGGCTTAATATAATTTGAACGGATGAGTTATAAAAAAATTCACCCCCCTCACAGTTGTCATGCAGTTGTCAAATTAACTATATAGACCAAAATAATTTTTTGAACCAGGCTGTAAACATGTTTTTTTCTGCTGTAAAGTTGGGCATTTTAACATGGGGAGCCTATGGGATTGACACCCTTTTGCAGCCAGCCTCTAGCGGCCAGAATTAGCACACAAACACACACCTCTTAAAAATCTACATCAAAACAAAACTCACAAGTTTTCTTCTTTGTCCCACCAAGAGCACCATGCAATGCATTGAGAAACCAGGACAGAAAGTCAACAGCATCCCCTAGAGGGCAAAAAGCACAACATCAGGTTAACATTAGTCTCGCATAGCCAGACCATAGACTGTAAAAAAACATGGACGTAGTGTCCGTGACGTCACCCGTAGGTTCCTAAAGAGCGATTTTGAAGCTAAAATTGGGTGGAGCCGGCCATCGCCATCTTGGCAGCACGTCACCGTGCCTCACTCCCGGATAATCGAAAGTGGGCAAAGAGGCGGGAGCTGGTTGCTGAAACCACGCCCACCTAGCTCGACGGCAGTGTCAGTAGCGGCAATCCACCTGTCTAAAGTTGGGCATTTTAACATGGGGAGTCTATGGGATTGACTCCCTTTTGCAGCCAGCCTCTAGCGGCCAGTTGACGAATTACAGTTTAAGTCACTTCCGTGTTGGTTTCACGAGAGAGAAGGTTGCCGCTTGGTGTTGACTGATGTGCTTAAAGGCACAATATGTAAGATTTTTTTTATTAAAATATAGACCGGTGACGACCGCACAGAGTAGCATTATAACAGTACTTTCAAATGTATCTAGTATGATAAAACAGCGCTGCTTTTTTTTTCCCACATACGCACGACCGGAAGGAGCAGAAGCGGTCGACTGTGGCATAATAAAAGCTCTGCTGCTTTCGAGCCGCGTGTCGCGCTCGTTCAGCGGCCTTGTTTCACTTCGACAGCTTTCAGCCAAACCCTGCTTCATTCTACTACGTTA
This sequence comes from Sinocyclocheilus anshuiensis, assembly GCF_001515605.1. Taxonomy (NCBI): domain Eukaryota; kingdom Metazoa; phylum Chordata; class Actinopteri; order Cypriniformes; family Cyprinidae; genus Sinocyclocheilus; species Sinocyclocheilus anshuiensis. The sequence continues at coordinate 2,075,920 of NW_015536698.1, read as the reverse complement.
ATAAATCATTAGCTCATCTATGAACATGATTTCTGCCCGAGTCCTGTCGGATTGCATCGGCTGTGGGGATGAAGACGACAACTCCCATGATTCCACACTCAATCATGGCATCATCAAACTACGCCTTTGTCTATTTGTTTATTTTGAATACACGCCCTCTAGCGGCGAAAATTACATATTGTGCCTTTAACACTTTATGTGTAGTTTTTTAAAGACGTCAGTTATTTAAATTAGCTAGTGTGAACCAATAGGGACTAACGTTAGGGTCTTTGAACAGAATCCAGTCAGCCCATAGTCATTTTAGTCTAATGACAGCGACGTGCCATTTTGTTTTACTTCTGTATTGTTGTAAGTAAAATATAGTATTTATACCATAATCGCTTTATGTTAATCGACTAACGTCAATGCGCGTCAAAACTGCTCGTCAAAACCACCTAGGGAGGAGACGAAGACAATTCGCACAATGTCCCGCCAATTCGAGCTGGAGACTGCTAGCAAGATTCCTGAGGTAAGCTGTACTTGAAATCATATTTTGCTTACATTTATTAACAAAAGCAATGTTTCCTGCTGCTGTTGTTTTAATACCGTTTTAAATGTGCGGGCACAGCAAAATTTTGTGGGCAAAACGCGGTCATTGTCAATGGACCTTTTTCACATTTCCGGGTTTCTCATCAGCGAAAGTTGTCATAGTTGGGTTAACTTGAATAGCAGTGAATGGGAGAGT
>NW_015536698.1:2072375-2075182 GCF_001515605.1 Sinocyclocheilus anshuiensis | reverse complement strand
TAACATATTCTGTTACACCAAATACACAAAATAATGATTTTTAAAAAAGCATCATATGACCCCTTTAAAAGTTTGCTGAAATGATTAGTAATATGTTATAAGTGCTTTGGAGCCACTGATGCAGACCAGGTAGCTTACAATCTAAATGTGCTATCATTATATCAAATAAGTGATGTCTAACATTGTTTATTACACAGCAAGTGAACCAATCAGAAGATGGACCATTTTCTATGTTCACCATCCAGGTAAGCACTGCAGTAAAACTTACACTAAATCATTCATTCATACCAAATCAAGCATTCTTTAGTTTATAAACTTTAGTTTAAATTTTAGCATTATTTTGATCTTTTATTAGGCAGAAGACTCTGTGCCATTGCAGTCCCACATGACCAGGAAGGTACCTAATATCAGCACACAGGTGGGTTAACTAGGAAGAAGAAAGATCATCACATAGTGATTTCTTGCATGTGTCTTAGTGTGTTTTTGTCTCAAACAGCTACCCCTTCACTGCAGACAAGCTGAAGGCTAAATCCTCAATTGGAGTCTTTCTCTCTATGGATCTCAGCATTTTTGGACAGAATTTAGGATATGTACGTATTAAAATTAAATCTGGCATAATTTAGTTTACAGTTCAGCTGAAATGTTTGTATATGTTATTGACAAGCTGTTACTTACAAATATATATTCATAGAGAAATTTTTTTTTAAAAGGTTTCAAAACGTAGGTTAAAAATAAATTGACACTAATGTGGAATTTTCTCCTCTCTCTCTGTTTTAATATAGTGTTGAACCCCGGGATCTCCACTGAAGGACCGAGTACATTTGTGTTTGTGGAGACGCATACAGACCAGGGAACATTCTGATGTTGTCAGTCAAGTTCTGAGTCCAGTCTTCGGAGAAATTAATTTATTCCCAAAGATGGACAAAAACATTGTGTTGGCTTTTAAAAGGCTATTTTGATAATGACTTTTACTCCTATGCTGTGGAAAAGATGGAGTACAGACATTGATAATAAGAAATGTTTTTAGAGAATCAAAGAGACTTCTTTCAAAATACTTTTGGCCACCAGTGTACATCAATCCAGCAAAGTTTGGAAAAAAGTGAAATGATTATGAAGGTGGGGTTATGTGTCATGTTACCTAATGAGATGAAAAGAACAGTTTTGTCCTGTGTTGGACATTTCCTTTTTGACTGCTTAAAATTGTATATATATTCTGCAGTTCTACGTATGAATGTAATTGTTGATATTTCATCATTATACATATTTTGACAATAAGCTAAACCAATGATTTTTTCATCAACATTTTGTTTAAATGTTGTTTAAAAAGGTTAAATTATACACGTTTACATATCTTTGTGCAAACCTTTCTGACACATTTACTGTGTTAAAATCATCAACACAACGAATGAGTAAAAATGAACCCAAAAAACGTTGTCCCAGAACTCACCCAGTAATGTGTTCAAATTTAACACAGGTTGTGTCATTTTTAACACATCTTTTCTAAGAGTGTGGGAACAGACCTATAGTACAACCCTAGTGAAGACATTGTGATATGAACAATTATCTGATCTATTTTCAAAATGAAATCACACCATTTCAGATTTTAATACCATCTAGAAAGGGTCCTTTTTGGATTAAGATTTTGTGAGCAGTATGGTTTGAATTTACTCAGAAATTCCCCATTGAGTCACATTCTGAATCTAAAAAAGAAACTTCATTTGGGAAAGTGATGTCACTCACAATGGCGTCCTGATTGAACCCACATTTGTGCTTTAGTTCAGGGGGTCACAGCGAATCAAGGCTCAGCGTGCCTATAAACCAGCTAGCCTACAGCATGTTCATTTAGTTAGTAATAAGTACTGTATTTATGGAGATTTAAGGGAAGACACTGATCCTAAGTTGCTTTTTTTACTCAAATACTGACTTGTGATGCAGAGAAATTAGCCTGTTTGTTCTGGTTGTGATGAAGAGGTCTAATCAAATAAAGTAGTTTGGTGCTAATTGCTAAAAAACTAAAAACTAAAAAAGTGTGTTAATTATATGTGGCACAGGTCATCCCAATGTATTTCACCAAACATCGAAGAGAATCCTCACGCTCATTGGCTGCCACTTATAGATATGTGTAGTTGTATGGTTATGTGAACAGCAAAAAAATACACAATGGCTGTGTTTACACTTGGCATTAACATGCTGATGTTAAAATTCAGTGAACCTGATTTAATAGCAGAAACCAAACAAGATCACATAGGCTGCGTTTACACTTGGCATTAACATGCGATCATCAATCAGGACACGGCGCGTTTACACTTGGCAGCATCTACTGACATCTGTATCTGGATAGCCGATCGGATCTGTCTTTCCCGTGCAATGTTTAGATTAAGTCTGCAGAGGATGGCCCCGGTGCAAAGTTGACCTGAAGCGGTGGGATTTCTTTTGAAAACCATTTTCAGTCACGGGACATTTTACAAATCAAAATAAGTGTACGAGTCTCACTAGTGCTCCATGGCCTGGTGTTCTCCATCTCTCTTCTGACAGAAGAGGGGGTGGGGTTTTGCGTGACATTGACCTGCGAATGCAGACATAATGGCTGGATTGCGTTTACATTACACTGAGATCCGATCACTTGTCTTTTCAATGTGTATGTGGACAACATCCGGATACAGGTCGCATGTTAATGCCAAGTGTAAACGCAGCCAATGTTTACATAAAACTCAGAGACAATTATGCTGATCCATGTCAATAAAAGGCAGTGCAGCGTCTCACGCCACTGTCGGATTAGTGCTTAAAGTACAGCGATGCTCTCAAAC
>NW_015536698.1:2070710-2072132 GCF_001515605.1 Sinocyclocheilus anshuiensis | reverse complement strand
TTTCAGTGTGTATGTGGACAACATCCGGATACAGGTCGCATGTTAATGCCAAGTGTAAACGCAGCCAATGTTTAATAAATGTCAATAAAAGGCAGTGCAGCGTCTCACGCCACTGTCGGATTAGTGCTTAAAGTACAGCGATGCTATCAAACTACTGACTGTAGCCTTAGTGTATCCTAAAGTATTTTTGGTGGGGGAGCAAATATGCAGATCAACAGATTACAGACTCTTTCCATGTCAATCTTTATCTTCTTCCTTGAGGCGAAGAAGCCAAGCTAGATAAAATAATACTACTAATGGGTCTGAATAAATACCAGTGCAATCTCAAGTGTTCTGCACAGACATTCCCCAGTGCTCTCAAGTCCTTTTAAGGCATGCTGGGAAGAATCCTGGAAATGGTCAAGAGGCCCATCTCTGCAGTCTTACAGACACACTATAATAACTTGAGTTTCAGTTTTCTCTCTCTTCTTTCTGCAAAAAAGGCAAAAGGGTCTGGCTGCAGACTTGCGCTTGCATTCTCAGACTTGCACTCTCAGCTAGCGACGTCACTTGCAGTCTTTATTTTTTTTTATTTTGTTCTATTTATAATTCAAATATAGCCTACATAACTAATATACAGGCAAGCAGGTGAGCCCAGAATAAACGGAACACGTAAAGTTTAGCGTTAAGCATTTTTCCATTTAGAATAAACTGTCTACAGCTCTTTTATATCATTGTCTTTGTCCATTAAGCTACATTACGTGTTTTATTTATACTCCTCCTGTAGAAAAACATAAACACTTAACATGGCGTAATGTATTAAGATGCTATTAAAATATCAAATTAAATGTACAGTTTATTAATATAATGAATATGTATATAGTATTTTCCTCCCACACCGCAAAACGTGGCATAATGTGGCATAATGGACTTAGATGATAAAGACCAAACTCAATGCTCTTCATTATTAAAAACTAAAAAAAATTTTGTTTTGTTTTTTGTTTTGTGTGTGTCTAATCTGAATGTGAAACTTTCTGTGCTGCCATTTTGGCCAGGACTCCCTGGTAGAACAGGAGGAAAACGTTTAACGAGAGACTTTGTGCATTGCGTTCATATTCTGCTGCTCTGTAGCCACGGATTTGCGGGTCTTGTCTTTTTCTTGCAGGACCCTGTACGTTATAGTATAACATTAGTTTTAATCGTTTAATCACCACCACAGCTTCTTGTTTCCATTGGCAACACACACGATTTGTGTCGATTGCAAGTGACGTCGCAGGTATCGGAGAGTGCAAGTGGCGATTGCAAGTGACTTCGTAATTTAGTTTCTTTTTTCTTGTCTTCACCACCTGGCTACTGTTGTAAAATGTTGAGAGATTCAAACAAAAAGTAATCAAAAAAAAATAGAACAAAATAAAAAATAAAGCCTGCAAGTGACGTCGCTAG
>NW_015536698.1:2064691-2070645 GCF_001515605.1 Sinocyclocheilus anshuiensis | reverse complement strand
GTCTGAGCGTGCAAGTCTGAGAGTGCAAGTGCAAGGCTGCAGCCAGACCCTTCTCAAAAAAGGACACAAAGCAACTGAGACCTTAATTAGACTAAATTGTGAGTGCAAGTTAAAAGAGCACCAAAGTCTCAAGGGGCAAGGCCTTATGTAACGAAAATATGCAATGGGATGTGGGGTATGATGGTAAAAATTAACAGATGGAGATGGCTTTGTAGTAATAGAGATGGGTTTATGGGAAGGTTCAGGTCAAGTCTAATCTAATTCTGAACTAATAAAGGCAAGGCACATGACTTGTTATTCAGGTTCACACAGTCTGAAAATGTGACTCAAATCATGCTCTTTCTTTTAAACAATTCTCTGCTTCTTAACAATAGGGCTGGGCGGTATGACAGTACATATCATTACCGCGAAATAAAGTGTCTATCGTTAGAGATTTTGCTATATTGTGTATTCCACAGTATGCAAATATATCTGCGTAACATAGTACTGCTTAAACGTTATACCAGGCATGTTCACAAGTCTCTGAGGTCCAAGTCCAAGTCAAGTCTCAAGTCTTTAAGGTCGAGTCTAAGTCAAGTCTCAAGTCTTTAAAGTGAAGTCCAAGTCAAGTCTTAAGTCTTTGAGGTGGAGTCCAAGTCACGTCTCAAGTCTTTGTTCTATTTATTAGCAACAGTTCTTTCAGCTAGTTATTGAGGCTAAATCGGTTTTGAAATACTGATTTCACGATATGATTTTCTCAAAAAATACTTTAACAAAATGTAACACAAATTAGAAATGAAAAGGTGTCCATTTATTAATTGTCAGACAAAATTATGCACATTTCTTTGTAAAATTTAAATGTCAAACAACAAAACTAAATTGAAATTTTAAAACAAACCCCAATCAATCAAATGAACAACACAAATTAAATAAATCTCATATAAACAAACTAAGGCATGTTTGTACTCTTTTTCAATTTAAAATTAGAGGCAATTACAGTATTTTAAACACAACACAATCCTAACAAAGAGGATGAACAGTTTTTAATCTACATTGGATTGTATAATTTCTAAATTTAAAGCAAAAACAAAATGTTCTGACTTTAGTTTTGAGAAAATATTCTACATAAAACATCTGCACGAAACAAAACAGCAGACAGGCTGAATTAGAATGCAGATTCACTCTCTGCCAGCAGGTGGTGCTTCAACAGCAATTAAACAATTTCCTTGGTTACCGCTGTTTCTAAAGATCGCTAAAACAGATCTCTTTTGAGTTTTATTGTGCTTGAATGGTCAAATACGCACACAGTTATGTCATAATGCCCGTCGTGTGGAGTATTCAAGTAAACACAGTCGGTTATATGTTAAATAAATGTAAAACAGTTGGGTGAAAACTGGATGCGTTTCAGTATATTGGATACGTGCAGTTGGTCTTAAAGGGACAGCAGCCTTATTTACCTGCTGCTGTCTGTCATTATTAATGTTAATCATGTTTGATTGATACAGTGAAGACTATGCAGTTTTATGTATACACTTTATTCAATTTCTGTAATATTTCTTACTACATGTTAAATAAACCTAGCCTACTGTAGCTGAATAAATTAAAAGTTTATTTCATATTCATTTGTTCTGTTGTGCTTGTAATTTGCTTCTTTTTCTTAATTTTAATAACAAAAAAAATAGCTATATAGAGGAGCATATCGTTATCGTGAAATAATATTTCTCATACCCTGAAATAAGATTTTGGTCATATCGCCCACCCCTACTTTAAAAATGTTTCTTATATTTCAACAATACGAGTTTGTGACAGTATAAACACAGAGTAGCTATATTCCCAAGCACTAACAATTCACAAAATAGAATTAATAATGCTATTACTGACAGAAAAAAATCCAATGCTATCATTAATGTAGTTAAAATAAATAAATAAATTAGGGCTGCACAATTATGACAAAAATCATAATTGTCCATTATTTCCCTGAAATTGTAATTGCAATTATTAATTACGATTACCACAATTGACACTGAATGATGTTTATACTAGGGCTGTGTATTGGCAAGAATCTGGCAATACGATACGTATCACGATACCGGGTGTTGCGATACATTGCGATACTATAAGCAAGGCGACATTTTGATATATTTTTTATTTTAGGAATAGGATATATTTTTAGGAAAGCTGTCATTAAGAACACACCACCATAAGCAAAACTTAGCAATAAATAAATTTTAAAAAATTATTTAACCAGACCACAGTGGGATCTGCATTTGCAATAATCAGTCAAATTAAAGTGCTTGCAGGATCCTTTAGTTAAATGTATAATACGTATAAAATTTATTTTATAAAAAGACTATATATATTTTTAGACCCTGCTTTAAAGGTTCACAGTTTAAGTTTACAATTGTAACATACAATGTCATAACATTTTGATCTGAACAAAATAATTACATCTGCTTAATATCAATGAAAAATAAAGTGCTTGCAGGATTCCTAAAGAAAACAAAACAATTGTAAAACAATAAAATAAATACAGATGTTGAACATTCTCAGAACCTTACCACTTGGATTTCACAGGTTTTTCAGTTTGTATTTATGTCTTCCATGGAATCGCAGAGACTGTGACGCGAGCACCGCCCCAACTGCACAAAACGCCCCCACCACGAGAGAAAGCTGCGCGCGCCACACAAGGCTCTCACACGGGATGCGGCAAGTGGTAGAACTGAAGCGGTGCTCGTGCCACGGTCCCGCGGTGGACGTTACCACAAAAGCCCAAATGACGCCACACTTCAGCTTTGTACACCGAAACAGGAACTGGGACAATGCTTTCATCTTCCATTATTAGCAGCGAAGTAACACTAACATTAGTGGCGTGCCCTAATGCTCAGAGATGAAGACTGTTATCTAGCGGTAAGGATATAAAATATCCTGGTGAATTTCATCAAAATGAAACAACTGCCGATTTTTTGAGAGTCGATACAGTATCGGCAAACAAAATATCGCGATACTCACGTGTATCGATATTTTCTTACACCCCTAGTTTATACCATCGTTTGAATCACATCGTTTGCCATATTTTTATATGAAAATAAACAAGCTGAAAACACTCTAACTGAGAAACGTTTATTACTTTTCTTTAGTAATAAGCCTCTAATGTCAACTACGCATTGGATTGGTTTCTTCTTTAAATAAAAAAAGTAAAAATTTGCATGATACTATACTAAAACTAAAATGAAAACAATGGAAAAAACCCTTAAGATAACCTGTAGAAAGAAAAAAAACCCACATCATAATAAGGCTGGGTTTTGACACAAACTTCACGATTCGATTCGATTCTCATTCACAAGCTTGCGATTCGATTCGATTCAAAATCTATTATTTTGGATATATATCAGGTACAGTACATGCCAAATTTTCTCAAGGAAAAAAAACTCAACTAATGCTGTAAAATGTACATGAGAGTCAGTTGGTACAACATTACTATAATATTGAAGGTTAAAATTAATGAAGTTTTTACAATAATAAAGTTACAGTTACATATTAATATTTCTACTTCAATTCATTTTTTTTAAATATAAACATTTAAATGGTGGCTGTCATAAAAACTTGATGGATTTATTCAAACATAAATTAAACATTGAAGAACAGTAAAAAGTATAATGAATATGTTATATGGTGCAGATATTAAGCAAAAGGCCCCTCTCTAGAGGTTATTTTTCTATCTGACTAATGAGTTTATGGTCACCGAATATGTTTTTTTCTGAGGTAAATGTGACATTATGTGACATTGTTTACAAACCGTTATATTGTAACTGGACTGAAAACAGGCTAGACTAATCGATTCTTGGGATTTAGGAACCGATATCGTTCCGTAAAAATGAGAATCGATTAATATCGAGATATCTATATTTTTTACCCAGCCCTACATCATAAGCATGCAGAATAACATAAGTGGAATTTGAACGATTAATTGCAGCCTGAAACGATTATGTAATTGTGGCATCCATAATTGTAATCGTGATTAGAAATTTGATTAATTGTGCATATATGTCAAAGAGAAATAGTGAGATAGAGATAGATAGAGAGAGAGAGAGAGAGAGAGAATTATGAAACATGAAACAACAGAGTGTTCAGGCTGATAACAACCCATCTTTCAATAGGCCTACATAGAATGCCTAATATTTGAGGCCCAAGTTAAAGTACAATTATATTAACTCTTACTATGCATAACTAAAGAATGGGACAGAGTTAGGGTAGTTTAACTTAGTCTGAAGACTTTGTTCACACAGCTTACAAATTCATACATTTTCAATGTTTATTAATCTGTATGCACCAGCTACAACTTTAGTACTATTTCGATGTCGAAAAGGCAGCATCCTAAATGTCATGCAACTTTGATGACTATGTAGGAAGTATGCAGTCAAGCAGCCCACTAGGTTCAGAACGTTTTCCAAATATGTTTTTAAAAAATGCTATACACACACAACAAAATGTCATATGTTTAAGACTTGCATCTTCTGCATATTGCAGCTCTGATGTGACACTGAGAGCACAGTTAACCATCAAACTAAATTACGTGCAGGACTGTGTTTACACGGCCATCTCCTTCTCCGATCTTTAATGTTGAATGTTCTTCTCCTTTTTTGGCTTAAACCTCTCCAAGTTTATTAAGCACAATATTTTTTTGTCAGAAGAGCATGACATCCTCAACCCTCTGAGCTCAGTTTCAGCATTAATTCCATGAATGTGTAAGATATATGATCATTCATGTGGAATACCACTGCAGCCGTTCCAGGGCTGAAACATGTTTACATGCTGAACTGAGTCATCTTTTGTTTTGAATACTCACTTGAGAGTGATAAGGCCATGAGGAATCTAGTCTTTGCTAAGCTAGTGGAGGAACAGATGTTAATTCATCAGAACAAGCTGACATAAGAGTTTGGGAGAGTGTTGTAAGTTAATTGAAAAGGCATAACTTAACAAAAGGAACTTTTTATTATTTTTTTGGCCTCACAAACCAACCTTTGACGTTAGTTGAGTAGTAGTATATATTTATTTAATGCCATGTCAGCATCAAAGGCTTTGACGTTAGTTGAAGAAAACACTAGGGCTGGGTAACGTTTGAATTTTACCAATTCCGATTCCAATTCCGATTCTTTTCGATTCCCAGTTTTGGTTCCAATGTGATGAAATAATGATATCAAACAGGCTGCGTTTACACTTGGCATTAACATGCGACCTGTATCCGGATGTTGTTCACATACACATTGAAAAGACAAGTGTAAATGCGCTTCGTTATCCGATCAGCGTGTCCTGGTCCAGAGTCAAAAGAAAACCCACCACTTCAGTTTGACTTTGCACCGCAGACTTATTTAAATATTGCGCAGGAAATACAGATCCGATCGGTTATCCAGATCGAGAAGTCAGCTGATGTTGCCAAGTGTAAAACGCGCTGTGTCCTGATTGACTGATGATCCGATCTGCTTTATCAGATCACGGTGATCGCATGTTAATGCCAAGTGTAAACGCAGCCACATTTATCCTGTGACTCTTTTTTGCAAACCATTTATTGGAGCTGAATACCATAAACAAAAATTAACAGGCAACATAAAAACTGGACTCTTTAAGAGCTGTTTGTGTGCAAAAAAGAACTGCATGATTCTGGATAAATTGAGTTTTTTTTTTTTTTCCCAATGGAAGTTGTGGTTCTCTCATGAATCTGAAGAAAACAAATACTAGACAACTAAACAAAATCACATGTAATTTAAGAATAAACGATTCAATGACTCACTCAAGATGTACTTGTTTCATTACTGGATGAATCAGCATTATTGAACAAATCTTTTGTGTGATTCAAAGACAAATACATTTTAACAGCCCCTTTTCACCACCTACTGCATAACAATGTAATCGAAAAATCTTCATTTGAAGTGTCAAATTATTTTCAAAAGGTGATTTACTCTATTTTAATCGCTACC
>NW_015536698.1:2063999-2064623 GCF_001515605.1 Sinocyclocheilus anshuiensis | reverse complement strand
GTTTGTAACACAGAAATAATGATACTGTGTGGCTGAAAAGACTGTGAAGCGGTTTCATTCATGACAGAATGCAACTGCTCTCGTTAGGTCAACGGCAGTGCGAATGCACATTTAAATGTTCAAATCACACTGGTGTGATCATTCGCTGCACGGACGAACCAAGTGATCACAACATGATCGCACATGTCAAAGGTTGAGGAATGAAACAGACGAATCATTGTAATTTAGGAATAGAATCACATTGGTGTTTGAATAGTGTTCTCGAACTTTAACGATCTTTTAAATTAAAGTGCTTTGTCATGTTGGTAGTGACACCTCTACACACTAGGAACAATACTTTTACAGCTTTCATTAATATTACAAAAGGACTCTTACTGTAAAGTATTACCATTTAATTTCAACAGTCATGCTTAAATATGGCCATCTTTAAATATCTACACAAGGCCATAGCATTAATATTCGATATGGCCAAAATTGATATTGTATGAGTACTCTTTTACAATCAAAAAAAAAAAAAAAAAACACAAGTCACACACTGGACAAAAGCGCAGCGATGCAGGGCTCTACGCTTATTTTTCTTTTTAGGAGCGCTTGTGCTCCTAACTTAAAAAATTTAGGAGCACC
>NW_015536698.1:2061947-2063755 GCF_001515605.1 Sinocyclocheilus anshuiensis | reverse complement strand
ATTCTCGGCCACTCCAGCAACGGACGCAACCCGGAAAACTATCGGCATTGATTTTTGCCGATAACCGATAGTTCCGCCAATTAACTATCGGTGCCGATTAATCGGCAAAACCGATGAATCGGTTGACCTCTACTTTGGAGCGCTTAGATTAGCGAGCAAGGTCCTGGCATATCGCTAGGTCCGGTCCTCACAGATGAAGAAAAAAAAAAGCGCATAGAAATCGATAGGCGGAATCGAAAATTTTATTTGACAACAAGTATCCAATTCCTGACCTTAAGTATCCGATTCTGGAATCGGAATAGATTTTCGATTCCCAACCATAGAAAACACCAATTTTAAGTTTGTTTACACTCATGTTGTTCTTAACCTATATCTTTTGTTCATTTTTGAAACACAAATGAAGATATTTTAGACGATCACTTTTCATGATGAACTCATTTAATTAAGGTTTTATTCACATATCAACAACTTAAGACAGAAATCTCTCAGGTTTCATTAAAAATATCTTCATTTGTGTTTTGAAAGTCTTATGGGTTTGAAGCAACATGAAGGTAACAGAATTTTTATTTTTGGACGAAATACACCTTTAATTTTAAGTGAATGGAAATACAGTCTGTTCAGTTTTTGGTATGTACTGTTGTGCACCTAGCTGTTGGTCATTCAGCTGACAAAAGATTTAAACAATGCCTTTCAAAAAAAAAAGTTTCCAACGAACAAAATATTCTGGAAAACGTGAAAAAACTAAAATGAGATGTGACATACGACCTTGAGACAGAACAACCCATGGACTGTACATCACTAGGGCTGGGTATCGAGTTCGATACTTTTTAGGCACTGACCGAATTGCCTCGATACCATCGAGTATCGAAAAACGTCTCGTCGTTCGGTACCAAATTTCGATATCTAAGGGGTTAATCTCATCACCGTCAGTGAGCCAATAAAGGCCCGGGTATACTTCTCTTTCCGCGTTCCATTCCGTCTCACACTCAGCCGCGTCCGCACAGCTTTCAAAGTATACTCAACCGCGGATGAGTGCAGACGGACGAGCTCAAAACAGGCGCAGTTTGACTTGCGCTCTGTCTCAACTTTCACCTCGCGCATGCGCTGTTGTACGCGGACCGTCCGCGCGGTCTCAAAAAATTGCCTGCACGCGGACGGGGTGCACGGCTGTCCGCGAGCCCTCCTGATGACGAAAATGACGTAATGTGGACGCGGACGGCCGAAGTATACTTTGGCCTTAAGCCTGCAGCACTAGCCGGTGTGTTCGACTAGAAGAGGTGTGGCGCAGATCGATCAGTGTTTGACATCCGCGAGTTTAATTCGAAAGCGCACGGAGCAGTCTGCTCTCTTTAGCTCTCATGGTACTGTAATACACTGATCGGTCTGCACAGTCGGTCCGCGTCAAGTCGAACACAACTACTAGTTTACACCGGTTACACTCAGAGATGTGGCGCACACGTGAGGCTGTAGTGCTAATGCGTCCCAGCCCCCTTAGATGTAAGGCTACATTTACACTGGTGCGTTTATGTTTTAAAATGAAAATGATCCTCGTCATACTGGCGTTTCCACTGCGTTTCAAGCCGGCTTTCCACCATCTCCAAGCGACAGACCAGTCATTCAGTCATTCATTTCCAATGGAGAGTAGCGCAGGAGCTGCATGGAGTTCCGATCATATGCAGATGTCCGTTCATACTACATGACCGAAAGCGCGTGTTATGTGGCCATTCATGCAAACTGTAGCATCATGCTACATAAGACAATAAATAAAGATTCATATTCCGCTTTTACTCAAAACTCACTTTAAACCA
>NW_015536698.1:2045641-2061419 GCF_001515605.1 Sinocyclocheilus anshuiensis | reverse complement strand
AACAGTTTTTTTTTTTTAGATAATGTAATCTTGTTAAAATTGATTTCATAAAATTGGTATCGAAAAAAGTATCGTTCAGGAACCGGTATCGAAGTCAAGGTATCGGTATCGGTATCGATATCGAACATTTTTAAATGATACCCAGCCCTATACATCACTCACATGATGGTTTTTATGTACTTAAAATTAAATATGGTGTCTACCTGCCTAAGGCTTGTGGTTATGATGTTGCATAAACACCAACAATAAAACGTAGTGTTCTCTGCAGTATGGCATAGAAGCATCTGCACAACACATGAAGCTCATTTCACTGACTTTCATTTCTTCTCCTGAAAAAGTAAACCTTCCCTTTCCGTGATCTCATATCCACTTTAATTCTGTTTTAATTAAATATTATGACGATGTTTGGCAGACAATGCACTAAGATTACTGAGAGACTGTTGCCAAACTCAATCCTTGGCAAGAGTTGAGAACATCGCACAGACACTTATAAAACGTGACATGCAGAGAGCAAAGACTATACCATCTATTTGTTTTGCTTTGAACACACCAGTGTACAGCTTTTTGCCTCCAGTATCCTGAAATGTGGAAATAATTTTAACGTTTCAGCAGAGCAAAAATAAATCCTGCAGAAGCTGATGTATGTATTTCTCCCCTATTATTGTAAAGGCATCTATTGGCTGTGGAACACAAAACCCACTATTTGTTTACTATGAACATAGACGAACAAGGATCACATCTCCTCTGGGGAGAGGGGAGGATACGAGGACAAGTCAAAAGGTTGTGTGACAAAGACTGGCTGCTCTGCAGAGGAAATGGACAAAAACAGGAGCGCATCCTCTGAGTCCTTCTCGTCCACTGAGGGATTCCTGTTCCACAGCAGCTGACAGACTGGTTGTCACACGTCCCTCTGAATCAAGGATTCCATGGCCAAATACATCCTCCCAGACTTCCAAAAGGTGGAAAAATTAGGCATTAAAGCTTGAGTTATAGTAAAACTTCCCTAGTTGCAGACTGCTGTAGATTAATTTTTGGATTATTGTTACATTAAAATAAATTAATTACAAATTTTGAGAATGTGCCAACACACAAGTTTGAAAGTCTCTTTTACATACTTTACATAATGAATAGATTTAATTTAAGCTTATACTTAAATATAAACATTGATCAACACATATAGATAGAGCACATCAAACATGATAAATCTCAATTGTGCTTGCATGATGCACAAGAACCAATGAGGTTTGTTTTCCCGTGTCATGCAAGCAAGAGTTTCAGCAAGAACCAATTTTGTTCTTGTGCGTCAAGCAAGTATGGTTGATCTACCACTGACTACATTTAATGTGCTCTATGTAGAGAAAAAAAAAAAAGAAAAAAGCCTTGATTAAATATGTTCATTATATGAAGTGATTGGGTCTCTTCAGAAGTGATTCATACTTACTCGTATTATTATTTTTTAGGGCTGGGTTTTGACACAAATTTCACAATTTGATTCGATTCTCATTCACAAGCTTGCGATTCGATTCAATTCCCAATTCGATTCGATTCGATTCAATATCGATTATTTTGGATATATCTGGTACACGTACAAAATTTTCTCAAGGAAAAAAAATCTCTTAACTAATGCTCTAAAATATATATGCGAGTCAGTTGGTACTACATTACTATAATATTAAAGGTTAAAATTTACAGATTTTTTAGGCTATACAACTGCTTAAATTACACTTAATGAAGTTTTTATAATAAAAAGTTACAATTACATAATATTTCTACTTCAATTCGTTTTTTTAAATATAAACATTTAAATGTTGGCTATCATAACAAAACATACAATAACCTTTGAAGAACAGTAAAAGTTATAATGAATATATTATATGGTGCATATACTCAGCAAAATGCCCCTCTACAGTTTATTTTTCTATCTGACTAATGAGTTTATGGTCACCGAATACGGTTTTTTTTCTGAGGTAAATGTGACGTTAAGTGACATTGTTTACAAGACATTATATTGACGTCTTTGCGCAGCTGAAACACTATATTCACTGATTTTAACGGCAGTGTTTTTAAAGTGCATAACGCGCTAGACTGAGCTTGTGATGATGTTCTTTGGTAATGTTCTTTGCTCGTTTTCTGTAGCTGCTTTTTGAATAACTGAGGAAATGTAAGCATTATAATTAGAAACTTACGATGTTTCTATTAATTTGTTATCATGTTAAATACAAATTCAGTCATATTAAAAACATTAGGCTGCTTTTAGCCTTACGCTGGAGTTGGTTCACTTTCCCGCAATGAAACTAAGTAAATAATTACATAAATTAACACGATAATATCGTGTATCGGCGATCTCACAGGCTGACGATAGGACGATATGAAAACTGAGCATATCGCCCAACACTAGTAAGTGATTACAGAATTTTTTTAATTTTTGGGTGAACTATTACTTTAAAAACAAGCTCTGCTTCTAATGCTGCCAATCAGTACTGCACTAAAGAAGAGACAAAGATTAAAAGCTTAGTGGTCATTATCAATGCAATTATCAAATATGAATTTCAGCACACATAAGACAACAAGTGATTTGGTCGATTTCAAAACCACAAGAAAAACAAGCAAGGAAGAACTGAACCCTTTCATGGTTATTTGCCTCGGGGACACAGCCAATTCTGCTCAAGATGACACTTGAAAGTCACTTGAAAGAATGATACTAGGCTCCTATTTTGAAACTCTTTCTGAAAGGGCATTAGCTTTTTTTTTTAAAGTTTGATGTTTTAATGCCCATCAGCGTCCCAATTGGTTCTCTGCAGCATTTTTGCTGTAAACTGTTCCCAGGTCACTGCACAGAGACCATATTGTTGAAGTCAACTGAGCAGTAACCACTGGGGCAAAGCCAATCACTACAACATTAAGGAATGCTATGGACACTGCCTGCTTCAGAAAGTCAAATGTCAGTGAAAAGTTAATCGAAGCATGTATGCATGCCAAGCAAAACTCCGCTAACATGGTGACCAACTGTTTGTGTTATATTCTGTTTTGCCAAAATTCTTGTCATGTTATTTTGTTGCCAACAAATTATAAGAAAACAATCAAATGTCATTTGTTACTAAGGCCAATAAGGTGACCAACACATACTGAAATTAGAGTTGGGCGATGTCAACAAAATTGGCATCGGACAATGTCTACAGTGAAACACCGCGAGGTACGATGACATCGGCGGCGTTGGAGTTAGGGGGTGTGCCCGAAGCGTCAATCCTTATAAGGCACGGAAAACAAATAACTATTCCTAACACCATGTCTACACCGGACGCGAGCGGCACGGTGCGACAGAATACTATAGAACCACTGATCTATAATAGAGATTCATTATATATCAGTGTATAGAACTCATTATAATCAGTGATGTTGTCTACACTGGATGCGGCGCGGTGCGACACGACAAATCCCCGACAGTAAACTGCTGCCACGTTCTATTTATGATGTGCTGACACAAATTATAATTTTTTTCTACGGTCGCTTTGTCGCGTCCAGTGTAGACAGACTTTAGCTGATGCTGTTGCGTCCGGTGTAGACACGTTGTAATGGTTGCCTGTTACATTACAGTACATAACATTTCACTTACCACATAAACAGCGTAAGGAGAGATGAGTGAGGACTATGGCGAATGATTTGCAGATCCTCAGCACCACTGGCAAACATCTAATCTTGTAAAATGTGTGGTAAGTACTGCTGCTCCATAGTATAAACAGAGAACGCGAATCTCGAAAGTGAAAGTGAAACTAAAAAGCGATCGTGCATTCAAAAGCGCAGTTTCAATGCCAGGTATAATAGTGGCTCCCTGATGCCCAAAATGTATATGTAGTATAACCCAATGATATAACTGTGAAAGAAAATATTGAAATATATATTTTCCTCCCATCTCGTATTTATTCCCTTTAGGGGTTCCGTATACATGTCATTTTCTTTCCGAACACGGTATTGATAGTTTTCACGTGACGTCACATCCTTATAGGAACACCCACCTGGAGGGCAAAACAAAGCTTTGCTCCACTGACCACCAGTTATTTTTACGCAGTTTGCATTAAGTAGTAATGTAGTAAAACGCAGATATTAAAAGGCGAAATTCAGTAAACACCTTATTGATGATGAATATTGTGTACAGGAAAGCAGATGAAGCCAGAATATAAACGCAATGTGCAAAGTTTCACGTTAAATGGTTTCCCATTGAAAACCATTAGAAGGAAAACACTGAACTGAATTGGATTGCATTCATATTCCGGCCTCATCTGCTTGCCTATTTAAACTATGCATCATTAATATAGAGAATATTATGGCACTTTAAGTGTTTTTACAACGTTTTGTCGCACTGTTTAATGATTGAAGTATTGCCACGGGTGCTTAATATAGATTTCAAATGGCCAAAACTTGCATTTTGTTCACATACCTTTGTCTTATTCTTTTGAGAGGTGATCTAAATATTTGCGGCTGTGAAACTGATGGAAAATTGACAGGCTTTTCCTGCAGTTCTATGGATGTTTTGCCCTCCAGGTCTTCGAGCCGGTCACGTGACTGAAAGCTATGAATTGGGATGTGGCGGATTGCGGGGGGTATTGGGGGGGGGTCACGATGCCGGTGTAGTGCCGAAATTTGCACTCTGCCAGATTATGCACCCCCTAGTATTGGTAGGTTTAGGAGTAGGTGTGGGGGAGGGGTTAGGATTAGGGGTGGGGTTGGGATAAGGCAATCAGGTAACGACTTCAACGAGGGGGTGCATAATCTGGCAGGGGTGCAGAATTCGGCACAACACCGGCTCAACATCGTGATGTCTATCAGCCATCGGCGATGGACGATGACATCGTCTATCGGCCCAACCCTAACTGAAATGCTTAATTCCGTAGTATGCAATAATTCTGAATTACGGCCATAGCAGTTGTCTGTTTGAAGGACGCACGCTCCAAATACATTGCTAATAACTCAGTTGTGTTGCGATCATTCAGGTCATCTAAGTGGAAGCATGTCTAATTTGCAAGCTAGCTAATGCTCACTGTATTCACTAGAGTGACCAACCAAACATAAAGTGTTAACTGAAGGTGCTTTCACACTAGGTTTCCATATGTGCTCCATATGCGGCCAATCCTAAATCATGAACCTCTATCTATCAACAACACATATTATACATCTTTGCATACTCCCAGTCAGAGTTATGATGAAATAATGGATTTCTCACAAGTATTTTTTATGAACAAACTGCTTTTGGAGACCAACCCACATTATTAATTAATTATTTTCATCATCCTGATTTATTACCTAGTAGGGGCAATTACTTTGTTACTGTGCCACAAGTACTCATGGTGGTATTCACATGGATGAAACCAATGGGGACTGAATCCAAAATTACAAAAAAAAAAAAAAAAAAACTTCTGCCAGCGTTATGACACTAAATTGTGAACTCGAAGACACTGAGTCATTTGGGATAGGGCCTAAAGCTTCAATTGTTTCCACTTACTAATGATCCCAACGGTGCAGTTCAGATTTTAAAAATGAAACCATGAACAAAAATGTTCAATGCTCAAGCTGGCTTCTATATTTACAGATTACTGGCTGCTACAGTAATTACAGACATATACTGATCAGACATATACACCTCCATTCGAACTCCACCAATAGAAATATTTGATTTCCATAGAATGCAACAAGTATGTTTAGCTGTTATAGCTTCAAAATGTGGCTACTTTGACGAGTCAAAAATTTAAATTACTTAAATGTATTTATTTATTTATTTTTTAATTAAGATATTACAAAGAATAAATTTCAATATAAATGGGATTAAAAAATGTTTAAGTTGACACTTTTGACAGTCACATATCAAATTAATATTAATAATAATAACAATAATAATAATAATAATAATAATTATTATTATTATTATTAGTAGTAGTAGTAGTAGTAGTAGTAAAAATGCAGCATTACCTGCAAAAATGACCATGGACACAAAACTTGCTAAATGTCAAGAGGAAGTCATTTATCTGTCTTTAGCATAACGTGTGCATTCCAAACTACTAAATAACAAAAAAAAAAAAGTGGTCACAAAGGATAACGTTTTTGCTTATTTTTCTTATTCCTGTGGGAAACCCATGAGTTAACTAAATCAACCTAAGGGCCCGCCAATGTTCGGTTCACCAATTATGTATGCTATTATTGGTTATTGCTTTGTTTCCTATGTTTTAAGCCAAGTAAAACTAAGCTAACCAAGCCATCATTATTATGTGGGCATATGTACCATGAGCCTGCTGTCCTGCACATCTTAATTTAGCCATATTTAGCATTATTCAGAAGCTCTGACACTATTAACGCATCACACACAGGACTGAAAAAAGAAAGAGGAACGAACTACAAACTCTAAAAGAAACAATTCACCAAAAAATGTTTCAGCATAAAACCCTCCAGCACCTAAAAACATTTGCTCTTCCATTTTAACCTGCGCAAAAATGTCCTGCTATCCGAATAAACACTCATATTAAAGAGAAGTCTACCTAGACACTGCAGATCCTAATAATTCAAACATATCCAAAAAAGGTCTGAACATCCAAGGCCTAATATGCAAGCTTTATTTTTAGCCAATTTGTTCTGGCAGAAAAAAAGGCAGAACATAATAAATGCATAATGGGAAGGGGCATGAAATGTTTACAATAAAAGTTTACACGTGGAGGTGCAAGTGAGGGTCACTGCTGATGTCTGAACTGAGAAAAATGGCCTTTCAAAAAAAATAAATTAATTAAAAACTAAATTACATAAGTGCCGCAAAAAGCCCTAATGTAAACAGGGCATGAAATGTTTACAATAAAAGTTTACACGTGGAGGTGCAAGTGAGGGTCACATGACAGAGGTGATATGCCACAAATGAAATGCATAACTGCTGATGTCTGAACTGAGAAAAATGGCCTTTCAAAAAAAATTAATTAATTAAAAACTAAATGACATAAGTGCCGCAAAAAGCCCTAATGTAAACAAGACCAAAAAACAAACTTGTAGGACACCTGATGATTTGCACACAGTTCATGTAAATCATAAGTTAACCCAAAAACTGGATGAGGTCAGCAAATGTTATGCCACGCAAGCTCATTTTCTCTGCGCTACACCAAATGAGCCATGCTACTCTCGAGACCAGCAAAACTACTCTAGTAAGGTCTCGGGTAAAACTGTAAATAGGAATGACATGGTGACCTTGACCAAAAAAAAAAAAAAAGCCTGTTTGACTGTTTGGGGTTGCTTATATGACATTTGCATAGACCGGATCACATGGCAAGATTTATCTTCATTTAAAACACAATTATTTACACATTAAGTTTAAAAGCAGAGATAAAATGACATGAAACTTACGTTTTGTGGCATTGATGAGATTCTTCCCATCTTTATATAGCTCTTTGATAAACCTGCCGGTTTTGTCCAGCTCTGCTTCATGAGCTTTGATTTTATCTCTGAAAGCAGGACTGTCCAGGTAAGACTCACTGAACTCCAACGGGTGCAAACCCATTTTTACTGGACTAGCTAGCGTTTAAATCCCTTTAGAAAGCGACCAGCGAAGGAATAGAAACTGGTCGAATAAAGAAAATTAAAATGGAACGGAAAGCTACGTTGCCTCGTATATTTTAGTAAGAGCAAACGCGTCGGGAGTTCTCGTGTGAATAAAACTCTTTCCAAGTCGCACGAGTATTGTTAACCTTGTATATTAAGTATGTCCCGGGTTTAAACTCTCGCAAAATACGCTAAAACAGCTCTACACTACACGGATATCTATTGAAATAAAGTCCAGTCAGGATTTTGGTCCGCGAATGACAGGCGAGCACCAGTCTCCGTCTCCTCCCGCGTGCTTTTTCAGCCTTCACGTCATAACGCTTGGCTCTCTGGAAAGCCGGGATATTTGGGGGTCCGCGGGAAGTGTTGTTATGGAAATGTACTTCTCTTCCAGCTGTATTAATCATTCGGCATAAGTATTAGATTTTTTTTGTTTATTTCTCGATAAACTCCATCCATGAATGCGATAATACTAGAGGGTTGTCAGCAGTGTGTTTAAATCTTATGTGGAACTCTAAAATAGCGGATGTTGTTTCCGTCCGCCTGATTCTGCAGTGCGGACCTGCAGTACAGGACTCAGGAGCAGAGCTGCTCTAAAGTAGCGTATAAATATAGGGATAAAACAATGTATATACACCATTTTTTAAAGCGCAGTTTGTGGTTTAATGATAGCGACAGGCTGGAGTCCACAGGGAAATTAATAAATACACAGTCCAGCGATCTTAACTAGCAAACCTGAGCTAGGTAAATAGAACCATAAATCAACCTTAACATCTTCAATCCAAAGATTGGAAATTTTACAAACAAATAATGCTGAAATTGTTAAATTAAACAATAAATGATGCATATTAAACAGCAGCATGTGATTATTCTGGTTTCTTATTTATGTGGAGGAAAACTAATGTTCAGTGCTGTTATTCTGATATATGAACATTTATGAAACCCTTTATTTCTTATTATCACCATTTTTTAATCACATCACGTTTGCTATATCTACTGCATGCATTTTTTTTAAACTAAAAGGTTTGATGGATTAAATATGAATAAATAATGCTTAATAAATAGTCATTTCTATATTATATTATCATTATACTAATATAGGCCTACAGATACTAGATTTTGAGCTACTACAGTTGTGCTAAAAATGATTCATACCCTTGGTAAATATGATCAAAGAAGGTTGTGAAAGTAAATCTGCATTGTTTTTCCACTTGGTCTTTCATTCAAAAATAAATAAAATAAAAAATCTAACCTTTAATTAAAGTACAAAAAAAAAAAAAGTAAAAGTGAGGGGAAAATCACATTATGAAATAAATATTTTTCTCTAATACAGTAAGAGGACGTGTGTCAATGTTGTCCTAATGCACGGTGAGGACGAGTTTGAATTGCCAAAGACTCCAAGGATCACAGCTGGAGAACTGCAGAAAATAGTTGAGTCTCGGGGTCAGAAAGCCTAAAAAAAAAAACAAAAAAAAAAAAACAATGTTGTTTAGGAAGGTTTCAAGAAACTCCAGCATATTTATTTGCTAGACACGACTGGAACTTTAAATGGGACTGGGTTCAATGATCAGATGAAACAAAACAAAAAAAAATTAGCTTTCTAGCAGCAAACACTCAAGATGGGTTTGGTGCACACAGGGATAAAAAGTACCCCATGTGTACAATGAAATATACTGCTGGATCTTTAATGTGGTGGGCCTATTTTTCTGCCGGAGATCCTGGATATCTTGTTCAAATAGATGGCATAATGGATTCTATAAAATACCAATGGATAAAACATATAAAATTGACTGTCCATGCTAGAAATCTTATAATGGGCCATGGTTGGATCTTCCAACATCACAATGATCCACAAACAAACATCAAAATCAAAACAAAAATGGGTCACTGAGAACAAAACCAAGCTTCTGCCCTGGCCAACCCAGTTCCCTGAGCTGAACCCTATAGAAAATGAGTGTGGTGAACTGAAGAGGAGAAGCATCGACATGCAGCTGGAAATCTGAAGGGTCTGGAGAGATTCTGGATGAAGGAATGGTCTCTGATCTCCTGTCAGATGTTCTCTAAACTCATCAGGCATTATAGGTGAAGACTCAGAGCTGTTCTCTTGGCAAATGGAGGTTGCAAAAAGTATTGGATAAAAGGGTATGATTAATTGTGACCAATGTGTATTAGAGAAAAACATGTATTTCATAATGACATTTCTCTCCCATTTTAAATTCTTATTCTCCAATGAAAGGTTAGATTTTAGTAAATTTTTTAAATAAAATATTTAAAGGATTGATGATACGGATTAATTTTCACAGCCTTCTTTGATCATATTTACTAAGGGTATGAATAATTTTGAGCACAACTAGCTCCAAACATCCAGTATACTCAAATCAACTGAAATAAATTGAAACGTGTTACATTTCACACTAAATCATTTTTATATTTGACAATTTCTCAACTTTAGCTTGTGATACAGTACATGATCAGTTCTGTCATACACAGAAAAGATGCCTAATGCCACTATAAGACCAAAGAGGACGAGGCGTCATAGACGAGCTCAGAGAGAAGATGAGAGGAAATGAGCTGGTGTCAAGATCATTGGAAAGTGCTCAGCAGTGTCTGTTCAGTCAGGACTATGGCACTGCTTTTGTTCACTATCTGCTTGCTCTAAATCTTGCCCCAGCTCTAAAAGACTTTGCAAATGTAAGCAAGCCCCCTCGTGCTTCATCAGTCTCTTTACTGCACCTGTGTGGTTAAGTTGATCTAGCTTCAGAATCTTATTGTAAATGTGTGTTTTTGAACTTACAGGAGTCCTTTAGATTCACTCTGTTTAAATGGGCTGATGAGCTGGACTCTCTTGGACGTATCCAGGACCTCTTTGATTGCTATGAACAAGCTTTGGAGTTGTTTCCAGTGGATGAGGTTATAGTGAATAGCATGGGAGAGCATCTGTTTAGGCTTCTTTTCTTTTTTTCCCCTCGTTGATCTGCTATTTACATGGTTTAATCTGTGTAAAATAAAAAAAGTTGTGTTCATCTTACCGATAAAATATGTTTACTCTACTGTTTAAAAGTTTAGGGTCGGTAATATATTTTCATACTTTTGAAAGAAGTCTCTTCTGCTGACCAAGCCTGCATTTATTTGATGAAAATACAGTAAAAACAGTAATATTGTGAAATATTCATATATTATTTTTTATTATTTTAATATATTTTAAAATGTGATTTATTCCTGTGATGGCAAAGCTGTATTTTCAGCATCATTACTCCAGTCTTCAGTGTCACATGATCCTTCAGAAATAATTCTAATGTGCTGATTTGGTACTCAAGAAACATTTCTTATTATTATCACAATTGAAAACAATTGTGCTTCTTAACATTTTTATGAAAATCATGCTTTTTTTTTCTTCTTTTTACAGGATTCTTTTGATGAATATAAAGAAAGTTTAAAATATAACTGAAAGTTTATTTGGAATATACATACTGATCCCAAACCTCTGAATGTTGTTCCTTTACAATAATTAAAGGTCACATATTTTACACATTTCAGGAATTTTATTTTAGGTTTTGATGTCCTTAAGAATATATATTTGCGGTATAAGTACAAAAAACAATCCTGAGTTGGTTTCTTTTATTTCAGAATGGGATTTCGGGATGAAGCTGCTGGCCATTTTTACAAAGCTCTTAAACTCCGACCAGACTTCCCAGAGGCAAAGGAGAACTTTTACCGTGTTGCCAACTGGTTGGTGGAATGCTGGCACTTCTTAATGCTCAGTGACAATGGGCGGAACCACAAATACCAGTTGGCTATCAAGAAAGCTGTTGAGGGAGGATGCAGCTCCGTTCTGGGTATTGGAACTGGCACGGGCATGCATCCTCGGGTGAGATTTTTCAGAGGCTTATTACATAACATTGTTATTAAACAAACGTCTGTTTCAACTGATATACAGTGAGTGTGGTTTGATGCTTTTTGGTTGGCATGTTAGTATGTGTGCAAAGATGGCAGGCGCTGCTGAAGTCTATGCCTGTGAGCTGTCAAAGACAATGTATGAGCTGGCATGCGAGGTGCTCTCAGCCAATGGGATGGCAGATAGCATCAAGATCCTTCATCTGAAGTCTCTGGACATGGAAATTCCAAAAGACATTCCAAACAGGTGAATATTGCTTTATATAGTAACCAGATTCATATTGACAGTTTTAAACTGGAAAAAAAATCTGGGCTTTTTTCCAAGCATAAATCTTATGATATAATCTTATATATAATTTACACTACCATTCAAAAGTTTGGCACACCAGTAAGATTTTATTTTATTTTTTTATGTTTTTGAAAGTCTCATCAAGGTCGCATTTGTTTGATTGAAAATACAGTAAAAATAGTGATACTGTGAAATATTATTAGAATTTAAAGTTACTGTTTTCTATTTTAATACATGTTAAAAATGTAATTACAGTGATGGTAATGCTGAGTTTTTTAGCAACCATTACTCCAGTCTTCACATGATCCGTCAAAAATCATTCTTACATGACTTGCTGCTCAAGAAACATTTCTTATTATTATCAATGTTGAAATCAGTTGTGTTTATTAACACTTTTGTGGAAACTGTGCTAGATTTTCTTTTTTCAGATTCTTTCATTGATAGAAAGAACAACAATAATAGATCCTGATTAGAATCCTGTCTAATCCGATGTTTATCCGGCCGTGGTCAGTGATTTAGAGATTTTTGTCTCTGAAAATGAAAGTTGTCTTGGCCCAACGTTAATAGCATGCTTGGCCAAAGATTACATACTATGCCGTACTAGAACCAGATCCTTTCTTCTAAATCCTTACTTTAAATTTGTAAAGCTTTTTCCCGTACCAGTGTCAGAGAGTAGCCTCACGTTATATAAATTCTGGGGCAACAGGGACACCTAGTGGTTGTCTGAGAAACATACAAATGTTGGTGAATCAGTTCTAAAGTCATTTTTAGAAAATGTGTTTTTAGCAGCATGTTAAGTTTCCTAATGGCTGGACGTATACAGTTGTATATAGCAGCTATAAATTAATATAAACAGTTTGGATTTAATAGAAAAAATGATTTTCAATCTATTCCAACAATTGATTATTAAATCATCTCAACAGAACACCGGAGAACCCTTGTCCAATCCCTAACAAACGGGCTGGGTAATACCTGCTGGTGCAACTGTGTTTGGAGACGCTGTGCAGAGCCGTGAGATCCGTAGACATCACAGGTGAGAGACTAAGCTGCTTATGTGTGAGTGACACATTGATCAAGTTTATATTACACTTCTCTTAACACAGTTACTAAAGAAGCAGGCTCTTGAGTATGATCTTAGAAAGATTAGAATGAACATTTAGTGATTGAATTACTGATCGCCCTTCTGCAGGCTGTGTGCGTCTTCAGTGGGAGGCTTGGATCTGTCTGCAGTAGGACATATCTATAGTCCAGTTAGATGTTTGGCTGATACTGAGGACAGCACAGAACCCTACACCACTGAAAGACTGAGCCGCCTGCGTGGAGGATACATTCAACTCACACAGCCTTTCACAGCTCTGGACATAGACTTCAATAATGTGCAGGTACCGAACTACAGAATAGAGCCGAGTGTTGAAATAATGATAATGCAACAGGTCAATTGATCAAAAGTTACAGTAAAGACATCTATAATATAAAAAATATATTTATTTTTAAAATAAATACTGGTATTTTGAACTTTCATCCAGGAGTCCTGAAAAAAAAAAAAGTCGTCTGACTGTTGTCAACATTGATAACAATAGAAAAATGTTTCTTGAGCACCAAATCAGCATATTAGAATGCTTTCTAAAGCATCATGCAACACTGAAGAAAGACTGGAGTAATGGCTGCTGAAAATTCAGCTTTGTCATCACAGGAATAAATTACATTTTAAAATATATTAAGATAGAAAACAGGCCATTTAAATTGCAATAATATTTCACAATATTACTTATTTTACTGTATTTTTTAATCCAGTAAATACACCCTGGGTGAGCATAAGAGACAAAAACATTTAAAAATCTGACCCCAGATTTTGGAACAGTAGTGTAATGGAGACATACAGTGAACATGGAGCAGATGGGAGAGAAACAACACAACTGAAATACCTAAAGTGCCATGAGTGCAGGAAGTAGTCCTAAGCATTCTTTGTGTTGCAGGAGCTGGAGGGTCTTTGCTCCAGAGAGGTGACACAGCTGCGACTGTGTGTGACTCAGGAGGGTGTTCTTGATGCTCTGGCAGTATGGTTTCAGCTACACCTCGACCAGGTCAACCACCTGTCCACTGGCCCACAGGAAGACACATGCTGGGAGCAGGCCATCTATCCAATACACAGTCCATTCAGTAAGAACTACTGTGTATAAATGCAAAAAATATAGAGATTAAGAAGTATAAAGATGACCATGACTCTAGAACAGTGGTTCTCAAATGGGGGTCTCAGCAGACTTCCAAGATGACTTGAAATAGGCATGAAATGGGATTGTGGTCTTTTCTTCCTAATTGTGATATATAACTGAGTTAAACGATTTTTTGAATGAGAACAAATGTAGGGTGGGACTTGATTTTGTCCATCAGAGCATGTGTTGTTGCTAGGAGGAGGGGAAGTTAATGCTTTAGATTAAAGATTATGATGGCATGTGAATTTACATTTCTTTTAAAGAAAATATGTGTACAGATTCATTCTTGTTTAAACCATGAACATTGAACATTCATTCTTCATTCTCCTCTAGAATTTTTTTTCGTCCAGCTCTTTTTGTGTGTGTGTGTGTTCAATATGCATCATTTGAAGTTATGTGAGTACAATTAAAGGTATAGCTACAGCCAGTTTATATAGATAATTTGAATAATAACTAATTGACTTTAATTTGTGTCATCCCTCAGACACTGTGAAATGTGGTGATGAAATACTGGCGGAAGTTTCCTGTAAGGACTCTTATCTCAGGCTATGCTGCACTGCTATCATAAGAGATGGACATTGGACACACAATGTAACTAATGGACCTCCCAAGATCCTCACTGCAAACCCTGAGGCTGAGCTGTGCAGTGCTCTGGCTGGCCTTCAAACCAACCAGGAGATATCATCTTGCGCTTTTATGCTGGAGTCCTCAGAGATGGCCCTCCTCAATAACACAGTGTATCATAACAGCTTCCAAAAGGCCATGAGCAAACTTTTGGTTTCTCTTAAGTCAACTAGGAGGTCACAACAGTCAGACAGAACTCGATCCGATCTACGTGTTAGATGTCTCCGAGGTCTTTTCTGTGCTCTCCTTGATGGCAGCCCACTTAGGCTTCGATTCAAGTGAAGACAAACAAATCAACCCTGGATTGGTTCAAGCCTACAGCTCAGTGGAGAAGGAGCATCACCAGACTATGTTTAGACTGCTGGCCAAAGGAAACGGTATGCTCGAAAGTGCACTGAAGTTCTGGTTAAGTCACGTGGAGGACGATTCTGCGCTTCTCCAAATGCCAGCCACCGAGAAGCTCTGTCTGGAGCGCCATCATACTCGACTGCATAGAGACCTGTGGCCTTATTAGACAGAAACTGATGGAGAAAGCAACATTAGCTAGGTAAGAGTGTAAAACATAGTATGGTTAGTTCTTATATTTTTTAGGTTTGTAAACAGTAGTTTTTGTTGTGAACATTTCAGGTGTTTGTTGGAGGACGGTGGACATATTTTTCCAGAGCGCATTGTGATCCACAGGATGCTTGTTGAGTCTGACACGCTGCTTCAGGAAAGTGCTGTTCAGGGAACAGAGCTGACTCTCGAGTTCAGCATTGCTCCATTCATCAATCAATTCACAGTATGTTCTTCAACGACTCTGTCAATACTGTGCTTACTCTTCATCTCGTCTTTGTGTATGAGGTCCCATATTTGCTCTGGAATGTTCTTTGGTATCTTGAGGTTCTAAAAACTCCGAGTGTGTGTTCACGGTGTGTGTGTGTTCACTGCTGTGTGTGCGCACTTGGATGGGTTAAATGCAGAGCACAAATTCCGAATATGGTTTACCATACTCGGCCAGAAGTCACTTCACTTCACTTCACTTCACTTCACTTCAATGTTGTATAGGCTTTGTTCACACTGCAAACAATTCTATCATTGTTGGTTGCCATAATAATTTGCAAATGATGTAAAAAAAAAAATAAAATATTATATATATATATATATATATATACAGTGGGTACGGAAAGTATTCAGACCCCCTTCAATTTTT
>NW_015536698.1:2043446-2045503 GCF_001515605.1 Sinocyclocheilus anshuiensis | reverse complement strand
ATATATATATATATATTTATTTATTTATTTTTATTTTTTTCACATTCACATGTGCTTCGTCACAAAACTGCTCACTTGTTCACTGCTTCACAATTTACTACATTTCAAATGCCTTTATATTACATATATGTTTTATATTACATATAAAAGTTCATTATATGTGGAAATAGCAAGACAATATAGCATATTCTATATATATTCTAATATAAAATATTCTATAAGCAAAAGAACACACTAAATCCATTCTGACCTTTCAGATTGAAACGTTTTTGAAAAATCATATTTTCAAACCTATTTCAAACTATACAAATTGTAAAATATTTGATTTTTTTTTAAGAAATCAGTACTTTTATTTAGTGAGAATACATTGAATTGTTCAAAAGTGACAGTGAAGTCTTTTATGTTGAAAATTTTTATTTCAAGTAAAATTTCTATTCATCAAAACATCCTGAAAAAAAAATCACTGTTTCCACAAAAAATATTAAACAGCACAGCTGTTATCAACATCGATAATAATAAGTCAGCATATTAGAATGATTTCTGAAGGATCATGTGACACTGAAGACTGGAATAATGGCTGCTGAAAATTCAGCTTTGCATTCAGGAATAAATTACATTTTAAAATATATTATAATAAAAAGTTATTTTAAATTGTAATAATATTTCACAATATTGCTGTTTTAAAAAATTAAGTTTCTAAACTTTTGAATGGTAGTGTACAGTATGTGTGGTCTAAACAAAACTGTTAAGTTGCTGTGTGTTTTTATCTTAAGTTGGAAGGTCCTTCTGCTCTTCAGAGTGGCTTTTTAGCCTTTTTTGTGTACACATTATTGTTTAGCTTTTAGTTTTTACAAGACTCAACTTTGATCTGAAAACTCAAGTGCATATTCTAGTCCAAATTCCATTACGGGGTGTTTGCTTCTTTTTAGGACCTATTGAACTGAATCTCAGTGTACGTTCCATTCACCACCTTGGGCTTCAAAATGGCCAGAAACAGCCCTGCTATGTGCTTAATTAAAGTTGCTTTAAAAATGCCAACAGAAAGAACAGGCTTATGTCATGCAGTTAGAGAGATATCAAGAATTATCAGCTTATCAAAGATCAGATTTTCCATTTCATGCACCATTACATTTAAGTTGTATATGATCAGGGGTGTTCTGATAATTCGGTACTGAGAGAAATTTAACACGTAAATATATTCTGTGGTTTCTCTAAATTACCAAATGAAAGTGTTTAAAGAATAAAGTGTCTCTGTAATGTTTGTTTCTTCTCTTAGGTACCTGTTCATATGTTTTATAAGTGTACACATCTTAGTGAACCAGTAGAACTCTTCGCACTGGACCTCATGAACAGCACTGCCAATTACACCGACAAAGAAGTCAGAGTGAGTTTTGGGTTCTGGTTCTTAAGGCTTCTCTATCTCTCTCTGTGCTAAAATAATTAATTTTATTAACTAAAATAGTTAAAATATTTTTAGTTTATTGAAATAAAGCTGAAATTAAATAATATATAAATATTAGATGAAAAACAAAAAAAAAATTGAAATGTTGCCTTACTAAAGGTTAAATTACTAAAGTGGTCAAAAGTGAAATAAAAATAAATTAATCTAAGTCAACTTTAACAAATTAAAATGAAAAATGAAAATAAAACCCTAAAAACTATACAAACATATTAAAAAAAATGTCGAAACACTTTAAAATGACTAAACATTTTAAGTAAAATTAACATAAACAGAAAATATAAAAATAAAATCCAATTCTGGTTTTAGCTTATTTTATTAAGATAGTTTTATTTTAAATCCTTGTTATCTTTTTAAGTCACCTTGAGGCTCCCTAGTGGCCCCATGACTTTCTATTAAACTGCCTTTTGATAACACCATATTGAGCAACTATAGACCAATATCAAATCTTCCTTTTATAGGCAAGATTATTGAAAAGGTAAGTTTTTAATCAGCTGAGCAACTACTTAAACTTAAATGGATACCTGGACAATTTTAAATCTGGTTTCCGACCGCATCACAGCACAGAGACAGTGCTCATTAAGATAATAAATAATAT
>NW_015536698.1:1986618-2043337 GCF_001515605.1 Sinocyclocheilus anshuiensis | reverse complement strand
TTTTAGTTATTATGCCGCCCGCAGTTGGAATCAGCTTCCAGAAGAGATCAGATGTGCCAAAACATTAGTCACATTTAAATGCACTCAAAACTCATGTTTAGCTGTGCATTTACTGAATGAGCACTGTGCAAATGTCCGAACTGATTGCACTATATTTTATGTACAATCATTTTCTATTCTTAATGGTTTTAAATTCATTTTAAACCTCTTAAATCAATTTGTAAATCATTTTCAAAGTTTTAAATTCCTTGTTTTATTGTTGTGATTATTTTTTTTATTATTTTTTAATTTTTTTTATGTAAAGCACTTTGAATTACCATTGTGTATGAAATGTGCTATATAAATAAACTTGCCTTGCCTTTTATTTTTGTGCATTTGGCAGGTGCAGGTCAGCACCTCAGGCAAGGTGACTGCCATTCTCTTCTGGTACCAGATCCATCTGGACTCCGAGCTGAGCGTCAGCACCTTTGAGGACTCTCACTGGAAGCAGGCGGCCGTGGTCATCCAGCAGCCCCTGACAGTCAGCAGAGGAGAAAGGGTCAAGCTTAGGATCCAGTTCCACAAGAGCAGCATCTCCATTACAGCTGTTAAAGAAGAAGGACTGGCGGCTGATGATGTTATGAGGGAGGCGGAGCCTGTGACTCATGATGGGGAGGGACCTGTACTGATATAACACACTCCAAAAATCAGTGAATTGATGCTAATGGGCAATTATTTAATTGCTGTATGGTAAACAAAGTTATTATTTGTAAGATTAAGCACACATTTTACATTAAAATAATTTCAGGCATGAGAGTGAGTAAATGTTGATTTCTGGGTGAACTATACCTTTGAACTTGGATGGAACGCAATTAAGCAGAAATACTCAAAAATACTCAATACCCATTTGCATGTAAAGTTTAATGATTCGTGACAACCACTGTTAGATTAGGCAATGCAACAGCTGTACAAACCATTGCAAAAGATGCATGTCTCTGAATGGATCAGAGAGACACACGATGGTTCATAAAAACAAATAAATGGGAATATTTCCCACAGGTCCACATCCGTAATGATAAAACGATCTGCCCTTACTGTTATACTATATCTGACATTTATATTTCATGTGCAGCTGCTGTTAAATCTAACAGATTGTTGAAACAATTAACAAAATGAAGGGAAAAAAATCTTAATAGCAATAAGACAACTCTGGCTGATATTTAGACATTGCATCATTTCCCGAGGTGAACTTAAAAGTCAGTATTCGAAATTTTCAATGCTTTACTAAATGGGGTTTTCTTTGTCTAATCATTAAAATAACCAAATCATAAAAACAATTAAAACCAATACTTTTTGAGAAGGACAAAAGAAAGAACACCAACATGTGTGTTTATGTTTTGACACAATTACATGAAGCTGTTCTGAAGGCAAGGAGTCCAGGAGAGGTTGCTAAGCTCTGAAGCGAAGTAAGCAGAGATATGGGTGCTTCAGTATTTTGTGCTTTAGAGCCAATGTTCAAACTGTAGTTGCTTTACCACATGCATATATTCTGCTGAGACAAAATGTTGCAAATCTCCATGGCATCCTGGCAATTTCATATTATCGTCCATGATCAAGGTGCTGCTCCATGGAAGGGGGACAAAAAACTTAAATTGCATTTGCATTCACAGATAAAAATGTGAAAGTAACACTGATGTCATAAAAACAAACAACAACAAAAAACTCTTAAAATGACTTGATAAAACCCAGGAGGACGTCAATGACAATTTGAAGTAGCATTATCATTTCATTGTTTTTTTTTTTAGAATAAACATTCATAAAGCTGTCTTAAAAGAACCATTATCTGATGATGTGAAAAAGTAAAACTGGTATTGGGGAATTAATGTGCTTGGCTCTAATGTCAGTTTATAATTTGGTCATGTTTTCAGCAAAATAATGCCAAACATAGTTAAAAATGGAGGACTAACACTACCCAAGTCCTTCATATATGCTCTTGCTACCAAAGCTTCACTGAGCCTCTCTGAACACATATTAACCACAAGTATCAAGTTACCAGAGTTAACGGCGGCTGCATATATTCGAAACGGTAGCTAA
Organism: Sinocyclocheilus anshuiensis; assembly: GCF_001515605.1. NCBI lineage: Eukaryota > Metazoa > Chordata > Actinopteri > Cypriniformes > Cyprinidae > Sinocyclocheilus > Sinocyclocheilus anshuiensis. The sequence continues at coordinate 2,041,264 of NW_015536698.1, read as the reverse complement.
TACACATTAGATCGATGTGCTTTAGCTATTTGGTAGCTGAAGCTCAGTGATGTTAAGTGATGGCTGCATAATCTGAGCCTTGTTGGTCTGTATGATCACCAGATAGCACCGTAGGCATGATGTCATCAACATCTCCTTCCCATGGTACACAGCCAAGGTTGGCAGGAGCCGAGATGGTGTGGGGGGTTACGGTGTGGCCCATGCCCTGGTAACGGCCCTTAGGGGATGGAGGGGTGGAGGACGATTCAACGGCTGGATCCTGAGAACCAGCTGACAGCAGTCCTGTGTTCTCATCCTGGCAAACCTCTTCACCAAAATATGTTTTCCTTGGCCGACCCATGACAGTTCTCCCTGAATTAAAAAAAAAAAAAAAAAACACACACACACACACTTACATTGCAGGGTTTCCGAAGAGCGCGTTTTTGAAGCTCAAAGTGGGCGGAGGCGGCCGTCGCCATCTTGGCAGCACGTCACAGCGCGTCACACCCGGATAATCAAAAATGGGCAAAAGAGCTGGTTGCTGAAACCACGCCCACCTAGCTCGACGGTGGTGACAGCAGCGACAATCCACCTGTCACTCAAGTGGCCACGCCCTTAATTATGCAGAATTTTAAGGCTTAATATCATTTAAACGGATGAGTTATAAAAAAAATTCACCCCCTCACAGTTGTCATGAAGGGCAAAATTAGCTATATAGACCAAAATAATTTTTCTAACCAGGCTGTAAACATGTTTTTTTCTGCTGTAAAGTTGGCCATTTTAACATGGGGAGTCTATGGGATTGACTCCCTTTTGCAGCCAGCCTCTAGCGGCCAGTTGACGAATTACAGTTTAAGTCACTTCCGTGTTGGTTTCACGAGAGAGACCGGAAGGTTGCCACTTGGTATTGACACAGATTTCAGTGATTCCTGTTCAGGAAATATTAAGTTTAGGACTATAAGGTGCAAAAGACTAGTAATTACTAGTAGACCTCTAACAAGAACTTATACCTGGCTATTATCTGTCCCTGCCTCTGGGTCAGACTCAATCGGAGTGTAATGTAACAGATCCATGGCAGCAGGAAAAGTATGTAAAATGTAAAAAGTATGATTATGGACTGCTTAATGTAGATTAAGTATTTTCTAAGAATCCAATAAAGATCCTAGACCCTCAAACCATTCACCACAAATAAAAAAAGACTGTGTCGTGACTCACCGACATTGCGCACTTGTTCCGAGATGTCAGCCTGTATATCTGAGACATCCCACATGGCCAGGAAGGAATCAAAGCAAGAACCTTCCTCTGCTTCCTGTATGTAGGGCTTGTAAGTGAAGCTGAAGTGATGGGCAATGGCTGCCAAAAACATTTCCACACAGATGATAAAGTCCTGTGAGAAGACAGAAAAACAGACCTTTAATCTTAAAGGCACAGTATGTAAGTTTTCACCGCTAGAGGGCGCATATTCAAAACAAACAAAGAAACAAAGGTAAAAATATATAAAGGCAAAAATATATAAGCTATGAAATAAAACTAGCTGATTGTATAATTTAGCAGCAAAAACAATATCTTGAAAAAAAAATCTTTGGTGCACATTATACAATTTAAACATGTTTATTCTGTTAACTATTTGTATTCTTACAAAATACATTCATGAATATAAGATAGAAATCATGAGAGAAAGAAAGGCTTCTAATAATCTTTCCGTTTGTGATAATTCCTTCCTTCCTTAAACTTAAAGTATTATAATGGGAATATATCATCTTGGAGAGAGAGTTTTACCGTGTTTTACTTAGTTGTAAGCCTCATTTACAAAACTGTGTTTAGTGTTGAGATCAAAGTACAGTACATACCTGTAGTCCAGTGGCTACAGCCTCCACGCTGTCCCAGTCCCAGGTGTGCGAGTCTGAGATCACACCAACCTTCACTAAAAGTGCAATGACCACAGCTTGCCTAAGACAGATAAAACAACCCAATTAAACAAAATATTATAGAGTGGCATAATTATCATAAAAATGACGGGTATTGGGGAATTATAATAATTCATTTTAATGTTAGATTTTTTTTATTTTAATATAAAATTCAAGGTCTTAAAAATAATTATATAGTACTGTCTATTACGATATAATGTTATAATGTCTATTTTAGAAATACTTAATTTTAGATTTATTATTTTTCTATAATATTACTGTAATGTGTCCACATTTGACTTTTTTAATATTTCATATTTCTTTTACTTTAACATCAATTAAAAAACTTAAATTTTTATTGTTTATAACTTAATGCTCATTAACTGCCATGACTTAATTGTGCAAACCTGAAGCTACATTGTATTCTAGAAAATTGCCCTGCAGCATAGGAATTGAACGTTATTAGAAGCAGATCAGAATTATTAGTGTTCTATCTGTAGAGAACTGTTTACCAGAATGACACAAAAACCACCAGCTTGACACAGAGGAATTTGCCCACAGGTTTGATAGGACTCAGCTCTTCTCTCAGAGCTTTGTAGAACAGCACAAGACAGTACATGGCAAACTGAAGAGAGAAAAATTAGATGATCAGGTTACCGTTTAATTTGAAGCAACAACAGTGACAAATTATTGACATGCCATTTTAATGAGCAGCATAAACACAAATAAGGGGCTGTAAAGAAGGTTTGTTTTACTTCACAACAAATGACTTGGTAAAAACTAGAGGTCGACCGATGTATCGGTTTTGCCGATTAATCGGCACCGATAGTTGATTGCTGGAACTATCGGTTATCGGCAAAAATCCATGCCGATAGTTTTCCCAGGTTGCGTCCATTGCTGGAGCAGCTGAGAAGGGTCTGCTGTCATTACACAGTGCGAGAGCGGCTTCTTTCTGTGGCTCTAATAAAGTCTGTGTGCTTCATTTATAGAGCTATAATATAGGTCGCGCTTTCTCTTTCCGTTTGCTCCGTTTTTTAAACGCCGAACTTCGAACTCATCTATACCAAATTGTTCATTCTTGAAGTAAATTTGTGTCTGTTTGGTGATTAAATAAACTGTTTTAGACCGCTGCTGGAGTTGAACGCGACGCATCCGGAGTGTGTGAGATACCAGTGAGTTCTCCTAGACTCAGCGCTGCGCTTTTATTTTGATTAGATAATCATCAAGTGTTCAAGAATAGAAGCAGTTAAAGTGTGAGAGTATAAATACAATATCCATATGTATATAATTTTAATGCTATAGCCTTTGTGTATATATTTAAAGATGTGCATCTTTAAGCATGACAGTTGAAATTAAGTGGCAACACTTTAAAATAAGAGTCCATTTGTAGCATTAAGATTAATGAAAGCTGTGTAAGTATTGTTTCTTGTTAAAGGGTGTTAATTTCAACATTTACTATTACTATTATTATTTTTACTACTACTACTACTACTACTACTAGTATGGTTCAGTACTGTTTTTGTTAATAAAGCACTATTTTAGTTTTTGTTCAGTATCAATTTTAAAACAATCGGTTAATTAATCGGTATCGGCCAGTGTGGTCCAACCTAGCTATCGGTATCGGCAAAATCCACTATCGGTCGACCTCTAGTAAAAACCCATAAAGATGGTTCTGTAAATAGGGCTTTAGTTACATTGTATCTTCCTTTTACTGCTGTCTGGTTCCTGGGTGGAACTGCAGACTCACTCAGCTCTCAGGATCATGTGACAGTCTTACATAATATTCAGGACAAAACAGGTACTTACAAGCTGAGAGAGATTGTTGACGATAACCAGATATGTCCAGGCATTTTTTGAGCTAAAGTTTCCTTCATCATAGACCCCACAAAGCTGACAAATCCTAATTTGGCAGGACAGAAATGATGCAAATCAAAGCATCACATCAACATGTGGAACCATTAGTGTTGACCAAAGATGCACTTTCACGAACAGAAATTATTATTATTTTTTTAATAATATTATCAATTTTTTTAATTTATTATCTTAATAAAAAATATTAAGCAGCATAACTGTTTTACACATTCATAATAATAATAATAAATGTTTCTTAGAATGATTTCTGAAGGATCAAGTGACACTGAAGACTGGAGTAATGGCTGCTGAAAATTCAGCTTTTCCATACAGGAATCAATTACATTTGAAAATATATTCAAATATTACAAAACTGCCATTTCAAATTGTAATATTATTTCACAGTATTAATGTTTTTTATTGTATTTTTAATCAAATAAATGCAGCCTTGGTGAGCATAAGAGAGTTCTTTAAAAAACATTAAAAAAATCATACTGACCCCAAACATTTAAACGATAGTTTCTTTATATTGTGTAAACCCACATAAACACAATAAATATGTTAAATCTATATTATTAATCTCTACAAGAAACCAAATGAATGACACTTACAAAGCAATGACTGTAGTGACAGGTCTCACAACTGTGTACTGCAGAACTCCCAGTTTACATCTCAGCAAAAGCACTCTGTTAAGAAAAAAATCAGTTACGGAAAATGTGCAGTTCTCAATATGAAAATAGAGAAAAATAGGCCATGAGAAAAATTGTTGCAGTATAAATAAATGTTTTCCTGGCACTGCATTACATGAATTAAAGTTAACTTGACAGGCACTTAACAGAGCTCTACTGTTCTCTAAAGCATTTTTTTTTCTTAAACTTTTTTTAGTTTTATTTTTTTAGTTTAAACACTGCTGGTTTAAATCAACAGACTTTTCACACATTACCACCACTGCCTAACGTAAATTTAAAAGTTGCTGCTGTCAGCAGCAATAGCTAAAAGCAGCCAACAACCTCAAGAAAGTGTTCACTCTGCAAACAATTTAGAAGAAATCTCTTCCTGCTGTATTTAAAGACTTTCATATTCCATCCTTCACTTTAAGGAGGGCTCCAAAGTAGAAGATGGTAAGCAGGTAATGGAGGCCCTCAACATAAGAGCCTCAGCCATAACATCTTGACTTTCTCCTTTAACAATACTAACAACAGATACACATTAAATACCACATCCTGCCTTAAGTTATCCCACTTTCATATTCTATCCATGTGTGTGCAAACACTCACTCTCCCATGGGCCACGGTGGGCAGCAGCAAAGAGGGGGGAGATGCTTTTGTTGCTCCTGCACCTCCAGCATCAGCACCAGACTGGGATACTGGTTTCCCAGATAGTTGAGAAGGAAGCTCATGAAGTTGTAGATGACATAGGCCTCATAGCACTCTCTACATGTGTCTACATAGATGGCAATGCTGGGATACTTCAATGCAATCCACTGTGAAAACAGAAGAAAGGACCAAATAATAAAAGAGAACCTATATATAGAACACAGAAATTACAAATTACACAAACACAAAAAAAGAGATTAGATGCACATGAGTTTGGTCAAGTGAGTCACTTTTCTGGTCAAACTGTTAAAAGTAATCCAAGTCATGAGCATCTGCAACATCAGGCCTCACATTAATTGATTGTCAAACAGAAAAAGGCCAGTGTTCAAGTCAAGGCAATCCTAATTGGAGACCAAACATCAAAGAAGCCATTTGCGATTCAAATTCCAACATGTTAGCTATCATTGTGATTACATGATACTCACACTATCCAGGCTGAATATAGGAACCATCCATAATATTCTGAGGAGGAAAAACAGAGTGAATATGTGATAAACCAGGGGTGCCCAAACTCGGTCCTGGAGGGCCGGTGTCCTGCAGAGGTTAGCTCCTCCAACCCTAATTAAACACACCTGAACCAGCTAATCAAGCTCTAGGCATGCTAGAAACTTCCCGGCAGGTGTGTTGAGGCAAGTTGGAGCTAAACTCTGTAGGACACCGGCCCTCCAGGACCGAGTTTGGGCACCCCTGTGATAAACAGACAGAACAATCATACCAAAGATAATGTAAATTAATACGGCATAAAATAAACTCCTTAAGAGTAATATTACCCATACAACAATACCTGATAATAGGTTTTTGTAGCTCAGGTTGGGTGTAGTGTACTAGATGCTGCAAAATCCCCCACAGTGAGATGGGTATAGTCATGAACACAAATATCCCAGCGATGAACCATGCCTTATTAGGAGTACTAACCTATGCGATTATAAGGAGAAAAAAACGAATACCTTCAATGTGAACGGACTCTGTCAAAATTATCTAAACTAAACTAACACAATTACACCACATTTTGACAATAAAATAACTATTTAAATACTAAGTTTTCCATTTGTGAGTCAAATTTTGACTGTTGGTCATATATTTTATTTTAGTATTATTTATATACTCTTATAATATTTATTCATATCTTGAATTAGCCTAGCTTTTGTTTTCAGCTTTCATTTTAGTTTAAGTTTTAATATTTTTGCTGTGTATTTTTGTCATTTGTATTAGTTTTTTTTTTTACCTTTAATTTGTTTATCTGTGTTAGTTTTAGTCATTTTAGCACTTCAACTTTTTATTTTATTTCTGTTAGTTGCCAGGCTTTTCATCTAATATTTATATTCTATTTTAATTTTTGGCTTAATTTGATAATTATTGTAATAGTTCTAGTTTTAGTTAACAATAACAACACCATTGGGTTGACCTTTCAGTGTATTATGCAGCTTAAAGTTCACTTAAATAGTTCATATTAGAAAATGTCAATTTATTGATAGCAGAACAATACAGATGTTACAAAAAAAAAAATGTTATAAATCACATTATGATAGCTATATAATGAAATCCCAAACGTGCCTGAAATTAACCAGGAAGTTGTGTCAGAGTTTAATTTCTTTACCTATTAATATTCAATTATTCATTCAATTTAACACATTTAAATAATGTATTTTCTATCATAATACACTTTGGGACCATATTAGACCTCTTGTACTATAATCAAAATGGTTTTCATTGCGGGTCAAATTAGACTCAAAGGCCCCAGGTGAAGTTTCTTAGGACAACAAGCGGGTTAACAACATTTATGAACACATTTGACAGTTAGCAGCTAAATATTTAATGCATGTAATTATAAAAAGCCCTCTGACCCCTGATTTTTGAAGTTCCCATATACAGAGTGGAAGGACAACCAGGAGCAGCAGAATGTACAGCAGCACCACCAGAGGCCGAATCCACCTCCTCCAGTTCCCGCATGTGCACGGCATCTTTCCTGCTGCCACGGATCTCTTACATTACACACCGATTGAGTCTGACCCAGAGGCAGGGACAGATAATAGCCCGGTTAAGTTCTTGTTAGTTCTACTGCTGTGGTTAGGTTTTGATGCATATGATTCGTAAAACCACGACTGAGATCTAGATGAATCATGAGTGTTGTTAAGCGCGTCAAACAACCACCTGATTCCTCCCAATGCTTTCCGCTCCCACAAACATCACTGCGTTCAAGAGCCGCACAAGAGCCGATCGCGGCCAATATAAAGTCAGCGCACGATCATATTTTATCATCTTTTAGCAGATGTCATGTTACAAAACGCACATAAAACTTCAATGACTTCCAAAAAAGTGGACGAGAGCGAGAAGTTAATAAACAAAGCTGGTTAGAACTTCCTGTTGATCTTGTCGTCACTATGGGTTCTTCGCCTGTTTTGTGAAGCATTAGTATCATTTAGCGCCACCACTCGGATCGGAGAACAGCCTCTTCTTTTTTAGGTTTTAACGGCAGTTTGCATCCTTGGTGTTGCATTACCGCCATCTTCTGGAGCTAATTACTTCCCATATACAGTATCCTGTTTTTCATATTCTTACTATTAGTCCCGTTGTAGTCAAAAAATAAATCAAATAGGCTATTTAATTCCTTGTCCGCTCCTGCTGCATTCCAGTATGTCCTTCAATCCACGTTCTGTTAATCATATTTCCGCCATGTCTTTTACAAATATCATCCTTTGAATTTTATATTTTGTGCAATAGGCATACACAAGCACATGTTACATTTTCAGGCACTGATCACAAAGTCCTGTTGGGTGTTTCCCTATCACATGAAGCTACTACTTAATTTACTGTGTCCTATTCTTAATCTGGTTAATATAGTCTCTTCTCTCCTGTTTTCCCCTCTACATTGCATTATACCAACTCTTTTCTTTAATGCATATAGATGTCTTCATGTTAGTTCATGATAGGCGTGCAGAAACAGTATTCGCCGCCGCATACAATTACCAAACAAAAGTTATAAAAGGAGGAGATGGTCAGTGTTTTTTTTTTTAAATATGTTGTTTCGACGTGTGTAACTCAGTGTTTCTTTGCAGTAAGGGGTTCATGCTTATATTCTCATATCCCATAGCCTTTATACTAAACTTATCCATAGCCTAATCCAATATAAACAGTGTTTGTTTTTTTTTTATATTCAAAGAACAATATACAATGTTTTATCAAGAAACAATATCAAAAGGAAGAAAAGGAAAATAAAAAAAGAAAAAGAAAGACAAATTAGAACAAATAAAAATTGCCAGGGGGAGGTAAGTATTAAAGTTCAAAACAAAGATACAAGATCTACATACATACACGTATACATACATACATATATATAAAATAAATATATTATAAAGTTCACATGCTTTCAAAAATTCTTACAGCTTTCTTATTCAATGAGTCTCTGATTCTGTCAATATATATATACAGTATATATATAACAAACAGTGTTATATATATATGGTATATAACACTGGTAGGCTGTACTGCCTTTGAAAACATGAGCATTTTTAATTCATCTACTGAGGTAATTAAAGTTTCAAATTTATTGTTATGCCACCCCTTATTAGCAAACCATCCTACCCTCATTTATTTGCTATATTGTAATCAGTGTTGGGCTCATTACTCCTATCACTCGTAGTTACTCCTTTCAAAAGTAATATTATTACTTTACATATTACTATCTGGCAACAGTAATTAGTTACACTACTAGTTACATTACTTTTTCTTCACGCCCCACAGAAGTTGTAATTGTAATCTTCCCCATAAAATTCTTCTAAAATGTTACTAGCAACATATTTCTGCCTCATCATTTGACCAAAATCTACATGGGATCACAGTCAGAAGTTTTTACAAACACTCAATGGTAGTGCCTTTTAAGTAAAAGTGTTGTATTAATTGTCATGTGTAGCTTGAAGCTAAGTGTAACTATCATTTCTCTGTTACCCATATATGATTATATTTCATGAAGTATTTTATCAAAAGAAATCACATAAGTTAATAAGATTTTTAATTATAGTAATATAATTTATATCGGGATCAGAGGCATGTGGGTGGACAAGACATGTAATGCCAGAGTAAAATAATGCCACAACTTACACATCTGTGTTCAGATCACCTTTTCTCATGACAAAATCAGTGTAATTGCAATATTTACATCCCCTACATGTAAGCTTTTCCATATTCCAAGCTTCCCTGATGCACTGGTGACTTCATGTGCCTGTGCGAGTTGTGAAAATTATGAAAATAAATCTAGGAATTATTGGATTGTTGGATTTCAAATCAGTAGGGGTTGAGGCATCAAAAGTAACTAAGTAACGAGATGTTTTATGGATGGTAACTGTAATATTATTACTGAAATCTATGAGTAATTAGCTACACTACTAGTTACTGCAAAAAGTAATATTATTACAGTAACTAGTTACTAGTAACTACTGCCCAACACTGATTGTAATTCGAAATGCTAAACATATTAAACAAGAATTTGAAAAGCTTGTGATACCATATATAGAATTAAAATAAAGGATGATACCATTCCTGTCATTCAACATGATCGTAAATAATTTTATTAATCAGACATGAAATTATAGTACTTTCTTTCCTCAGATTTTAATCATCTTTAATCATCTTTGAATAGTTTTAATCAATGATAATCATCACTTAGCATTTGTACACCTTATGTAACCCTTCTATCACCTGGTTTTTATGGGATGCTTTTGTGATGTTTTTTTTTTTTTTGTCCTTTATCAAGATTGACAGCCTGCTCTTCACTGTATTGTCAACATCCTGCTAATACGGAATCTCCTCTGGTGTTACATGGAACAAAAGGAAGCCATGGGACCAACACGAGTGTGAGAAAACATTTTCATTTTGAATTAACTATCCCTTTAAGTTTATTTAATTTTACTTGCTATTTTGGTGAATCTCTTGACAAAAAGAGAAACGTTTTTCCTTTGTACTTCGGTGAGAAAAGCAAGGATTAATAGAAAGGAGACTAGTAAATAGTAAATTAAGATTAATAAAGATTAATATATTGAGCAAAACGTATTTTAGGACTGCCCTAAGAACAAGTGAAGTCCTGTGCGAAGCAAAAGGTGAAACTGCTCAGGCTGAAGATGTTTCACTAGATGGCGGTGTGTGGCAACACTTTCCATGCAGGACCATCCCAGTAACCCATTCGCCTGCTCCATATAAAGTGTTCCTGAACAAAAACCAGCGACTGTTTTCTTTTTTAACAGCAAGAATGCGCCACATGTTTTTGTTTGTTTTCCTGACCAACAGAACAGTCGTCAAATTACTGTTTCTAATTAAGATTCATGGGGCGTGAGAAAAAAAAGTTTTATTTATTTATTTATCCGTGGTAAACGAACTAATTGTGACAAATGCCATATCAGCACGAAAGTACATTGTGTTTGTATCCAGTAAAGAAGAGTAACACTGCACAGAACCCTAGATAATGTCTTTTTCTCAGTGGACTAGCCACTATTTTACTTTATCAGTATGTGCAAGTATAAAAGAGGTGTTAATACACACAGTAGGCTACCGTTGTCCTGAAAAACATTGTTTTAGTTTATGCAATTGATACATTTAAGTCAGAGAGCTCTTCTCTGTGCTATTTTTTTTTTAATATTTAATAATTAACTGGTTAAAATCAAAATTGTGAATAAACTTGAGTGTGCAATGAAGAATAGCTGAAATGTACAGATGTTATTATTAGGTAGGCCTGATTTTAGCTCAAACAGTCTCCCCTTGTCAGATCCAGCAGTCCCGCAGAAGGCATAAGAGTGCAGCTTTACTAGCCTGTTTCAATTATCCACCAAATGTGGAAGAAGAGTTTAATTGTCTTTTACATGGAAAGTCAGCTATAGCTTGAACTTTCCATGATGAAAGCAGAGCCTGGAACTTGACCTGTAAAACTCAATACTAATTTTTTCCTCCCTCTCTTTATTTATTTATCTATTTATTTAATCTAGGAAGGAACAAACTGCAACAGCTCATCAATAAAGTCAATGCATTATTTGTGGACCGAGGGAGATGTAGGCTAAAGTAGTCCTGAATACACGGAGACAGAACTTTTCCTTTATGTCACTGCACTGTCATCATACTGCCCCCCAGTTACAGAAATGTGATGGGACAGGTTGTTCATGAATATTGTATTGATCCTTTTGGCTTTTATAAATTAGAAATCACTCTTGCCACACTCGTGTGAGCGCTTTGTTGGATGACTTGGAGGGATAGCGCTGCAAAATGGCATGCGGGACTCTGCCATGTCGGGGCAGGGAAGACAAACAGGCGGTGTGTTTGAGAAAATTGGATACACATTTAAAGTTTAAACGCTGAGTGACGTCCATAGTTAACATCTCATGTGACTCCCAGCATGAGAGTTCTGCTTCTGTGTTGGTTTGGATTTAATTGTACGTGTTGGGCTAAGTGAAGAGAGTTACTGGAGTGTGGTTCATGGCTTTATGTCTTTGTACATGTGTGAATTTTGATCTTCATCATGAATTGGTGTCATTCCAGATGGATACCCTTAGGACAGAAAAAAAAAAGAAAATATATGTTTGATTATTTATTAATCTCAAACATCTGGCCAAAGATTTACGACAGAAATTGTGCACAAATTATTCTATCCAATCCTCTTTAGCAGTCAATTAAATCAAATATTCTCAGAAAATAACCATATATGGTAATATACGAACAAACATTAATACATATACCACTCTTACCACTTTGCTGCATACATTTCTGGCTGGTTTTGAAATCTCTTGCATGACAAATTAAGGTTAGCTCATGCTCATAAATAGAGGTGACTGCACTGCACGCTCTCACAGTTAAGACCAATTTATCCACAGATTTGATCCAAATGCCGCTGGTTTCTTGCCTTTTTAAGTACAATATCAGTGGTGGTATGCAATATCTGAAATGTGTTATTAATATAATCCACGGCAGAACACAGTCTTATGAAAAGGATACAGCCAGAGCTTATCTATGTTTGCTGGTATGGGGGGAGTTTGGCCTTGGAGAGCTACAATATAATGTTTTTCCTCAGAACATATATGCTTTGTTGAGAGACCTTAACTGAAGGCAGGATAAAGTATTATATTATATTATATTATATTATATTATATTATATTATATTATATTATATTATATTATATTACATTACATTATATTATATTGAGGAAAGTAATGGAATCCTCCTAAATGAGTTAAATACAGCAGCAAAGTGATGTTTGATTTTTTTGTAAATGATCAAGTGATGTATATTGCATCAGCTTTTATTTGAGCTTCATTTGCCTTTGAGCTTCATTTGCTTCTTCCTTGGCAATCTCAGAGGTTCCCACCAAATTCCTCGGACCTAAAACCATTCCTTCTTCTCCCTGAAGGCAGTTTCATGAGCATGAGTAAGAATATCTCAAACCTCGAAGTCTCATATTTTCACATTAATGTGATTTTAATAATTTGACAAGACTCTCAAAACAGACGTGTCTCTGTCCTCTAAATTCAATATCTAATTTCATGTGTGATAAAGAACGTCTTAAAACAAACAAAAATATATATTTATAGTAAATTATTAAGTCCATGCTTGTTTTGGCTGGTGGAGTAGGTTTATATTCAGCTTAGATAATTGTGTTGCAGTGATTTTATAATAATCAAAAAAAGATTAGCATTAATAATAGACATTTGTAACTGTTAGCACATATAACTCTGCATTAAACAAATAGTTCTTTTCAGAGGAATCATGTCTGAGACCAGACCAACAATTGTCTATTGTGCTTATAAATATGCATCATCTCCATTATATACACTTCTTTATTTACTTAGAAAAATCCACACAAGCAAATAAAAAACACACTTATTTGTACAAACCAATATCAGACTGATAGAGTACTTTTGTCCAAATAAACACTTGCTAAACTGACATTGCAGACAGATGATGGTATAAGCTCCACAGTTTACATCTAATCTTCTAGTATGCCCTGTTCACATCCTCTGGGTTGACACAGATGACCCAGAGGGGCCGTGTTGCCTGGTGGGTCAAAGTACATCACAAATCACTCCCAAACTGGAGCTTCTTCCCAGGCCAAAAACAGACAGCTGTCACAAGGCACCTCTCTTCTTTTAACACTGAAACCTCATTACACTTACAGATAAGATAACATTGCCTTAAGTGGTGGAATCAATAGTCTGGTCCAATACTCTTAAAAATAACTAGCAGCTTATCTAGAAATTGTAACTGATGCTATAACAATCTATGAGAAGAAATGTGTTGTTTTAACCAGTCATTCATGATATGTAAAATAATCCATAGTTTATTCACTGCATAGCATATAGAGTAAACAGAGCTGTTTGGTTGTTATAGTGCAATAAGTTTAAAATCTTATATATATATATTCATCAACACCCCAAATTAACAAGACCCATGTAGGTCTCTGTCAGAATGTGTATAATGTCATTCATATTAGTTTCAAATTACATCAATAAGAAAATGTACTTCTTAATTCCTTATACACTACCATTCAAAAATTTGGGTCCAGTAGGATTTTTCGTAGTTTGTTTAGGGAAAAGCTGCATGTATTTGATTGAAAATACAGCAAAAAACATTAAGTCTGTGAAATATTTGTACAATTTCAAATAACTGTTTGAAAGGTTCAGCATTTATTTGAGACAGAAATCTTTACAGTTTATTTTGATCTGTTTAATGCATCTTTATTTCCCGAAGAAAAGTATTAATTAAAAATAATAATAATAATAATAAAATTAAATAAGATTAATAATCTTACTGACCCCTACTTTTAAGCGGTAGTGTATGTTTTTGCAACAATAATAAATATTTCAACTTAAAATACAGATGATATACAAATACTGAGGCCATTAAATATTAACAATATTAATCTATGCAAGGTTAATAGCATGTATGAGTTATGTTCACAGAAAATTCACAGTGTCAAAAAAAAGCAAAGACATGTTTGTATCTCTTGGGAGTTTTTGTTTTGATTACAGAAAGGCCCCTTTTCCCGCGCCCTTATGCTCATTTTCTTTTTCTTTACACTATAACACAGCGTTTGTTGCAGTTGGATGCATTTCTAGAAATTATTCTTAAATCCCAGCAAGTTTAATTTGCCTCCTTATTGCTGGAACTGAATCCAGCTGGTTAATTTCACATTTGCTGTATTATGTTCACGTTTTGATTTGTAATTTAATTCTGAGCTTACATTTTCACCGTAAACAAGCATATACACAATACACTTAATTTGGCATTCAAACACAAAGGCATACCTTCATTATCTTCCTACCCCACTAAATAAACAGACGTGACGTCCAGCGCACAATATGATTCACTTAACAACTTAATAAAGATTGAGGCATGCAGCGGCCTGGAAGTTCCTGTTTTACAAACTAGCCTGGCTTAAACTTCCATAACTGCATTCAATGTGCTAACAATAACAACCGGACACTGAATTTAAAGGATAGGCTGGCTCCTCAGCGGCATGCTGGGAGTTTCTTTGGCAAAGCTCATAGGAAGGAACACAGAAAACACAGATTGACCCTCGCCACTTCAATCTTCCTTTCTGTAACTTCCTTTCATGTCAGACAGTGACGATCCAGAGCATGTTCATAGTGTAGCATTTACATAAGGAAAACATGTCAAGCTCCTGATGAGGGTTAATTTGTAGCTGTTAGGTTCAGCTGCATCCTGTTGCTGTTGGTCTTCACTCCCACCACTTCTCACACAGCAAAACAACCCTCTGAAAGTCTGGGAACAGCTGCTGTATGTCTACGGGAGACTTTAAATATATCAGGTCTATTGTCTGGTCTGAAGCTATATATAAAAATAGCCTGATACTGCGCCGAGCACAGGAACTTTAGTTTCATATGAATGGTTACAATGCTTTCCACCTCAAAGTTTGACGCTGGATGATGTCCGCTTTTATAATGTGTTTTAAGCATGTAGGCTGACTGGAGTGAGTCCTTCACCTCTCATTCACTGTATTTACGAAGGCTTCTGTCGGTATTGAGGTTGGCGGGCTCATGGTTTTTGCACTGAATGCTAGTGCCGTTCATTGGGCCTGAGCTGGACACCTGGTTCTTGGTGTAACACCAACAGCACAAGCATGACTGCAATGATAAATTTTGAAATGCTACCAATCTTACAGTCTCCAAGGGGTATGTAAACTTATGAGCACTTACTGTATAAACACTTTAGAGTACAAAATATAACTTTCACGTCAGAAAAAAATACCTTATGCACAAGCAGTACAAGCATGTAAGGTATAAAATAAATCAGTCCACTGTTAAGAGTCCAAATTGACAAAGGCTCACTCACTTGAGTAGGTCGCAACGTCTTTCATCATTTGGAAAACAACCCTTTGAAAGTCTGGGGACAGCTGCTGTAGGTCTACGGGAGTCTTTAAATATATCAGGTCCATTGTCTGGTCTGATGCTATATATAAAAACAGCCTGATACTGCGCAGAGCACAGGATGAATATGAATTGTTACAATGTTTTCCACCTCAAAGTTTGACACGGGATGATGTCCGCTTCTATAATGCGTTTTAAGCATGTAGGCTGACTGTAGTGAGTCTTTCACCTCTCAGTCGCTGTATTTGCGGAGGCTTCTGTCGGTATTGAGGTTGCCGGGCTCATGGTTTTTGCACTGAATGCTAGTGCCGTTCATTGGGCCTGAGCTGGACACCTGGTTCTTGGTGTAACACCAACAGCACAAGCAGGACTGAAATAATGATAAAGAACAAAGACAATCATTTGATTGTACCAACATAGGCTCATTGGAAAAACATACCTTGATTTTTGCTAAACTCCAAAAATGTACTTTTGCATTCAATTCACAGCACTTTCTAGCTGAAATGAATTGAGTATGATTTGTAAACCAATACATTTTGATGTTGTATTAAATAGCCAGCTCTATATGTATGGCTTTTTTGACATAGTAAGCTTGCTCGATAGCTCACCTGGTACAGCATTGCATTTGCAATTCAGAACACTCGGATATAAGTGCAGTAAAATACAAGTCACAACACTCGATAAAACAGCTTAAAGAATTATAGAGGTAAGCTAAAATGGCATGGTTGCTTTAGCAGATGTGTTTTTATCTAATGTTTGCTTTTGTTAACACTGTTAGGTTTAGGGTAGGTGGTATGTTATTTTCAAACACGACTAGAGGTCTTTTAGCGCCACTCACTGGACATTACATTTTCAAACTGATGTGATGCTTAGAACAGCCAACAGAATAAAACGTTGATAGATTTACATTCATCTGTTTCAGAGACTCACTTGAACATATGCTGTTTAGCGCCACTCATTGGGCATTTCCATTTGAAAGTTCCATGAAACATGCAAGGAGCAATCTACTGTAATATTATTTTACAGAAATGTTGCTAGAGGGACATTTTTCTAATGAGGTTTAGATTTTAAGTTGTACACATTGTATTGTATTGGAGGTGAATGAGTTTAAATTAATCCGTATTTCTTATCTGCAGCACTAAGTTTGGCCCATAGTAAATCAACTTTGAATATTTCTCTTGGACCCACACCATCTCTTGCACAAATCATCAATTTGCTTGTATTTAGGCCCATGAACTTTGAGTTGTTGTTGTTTTGCTTTGTCTCGCAAACACTATCTTTGGGATCATCCTCATTACTCAAAAGCAGCCCACTTAGGGTTTGACATCATTGTCGGTAAACTGTGCTCAGTAAGGGCTGGGCATGGCTTATCTCTCTCCGAGAATGACTCACAGGACCCTAAACATCTGTCTCTGTAAATCAAGCGTAATTTGCTGATAGATTGTTCTGTTGTGGCCATTTTCAGAGTTTGCGAAGACGTTCTGCGTTTGCAATGGCAGGTAAATGAAGGAAGCAAGCAGTTTTAAACTCACCTTAAAGCAATTATTGAACTTCTTGCTCACAAAGTAGAGGATGATGGGGTTGATGCAGGAGTTCACAGTGGCCAAGTTGATGCCAAAATAATCCATGATCAACAGGAAGCTGAAAGTTTGGACACTCGTTTAGTTTTGTTGCATATCCAGTTCTGCTCCTGAGTTTACATACCCTTTGCATAATCTACAAGATCTTTATTTTTATTTTTTTGCTAAGAAAGACCATAAAAACCTAAAAACATATATAAACAGTCTACTGAGATGAAGAGGGAACCAGCAAAGAGCAAAGATCAGCACTAAACAGAAGACTGCTTTAGCCACTTCACGCCGCTGCAGAGCATAAACAAGCCATTAGAACAGCAGTATGTTCAGTGTTATATAATATACTCTCATATTGTAACTCCTCTATAGCTTTCAAAGGCTTTACTCACAATAGTGCATACAGGACAGGTTAAAAAGAATATTATGATATCATCTAAGCGTTCATAAAGACAATAACACACAGAACATATTCTAAATGCAAAAACCTTTACTGTTCAGTAATTATTAGTACGTTTTTATCATACAGACTTGGATGTTTATGATCATTAGTAATAAGGACTTATTCTTACCTGTTTAAGGTGTTCGCTGAGGACAATCCGAAGGCGTCCATTTCTGTGGCTGAGCATTTCACATGTCATGAGGGTGTAGAAAACAGCTGTGCAGGCCAGCGGCACGCAGAAGTAAAAGCCAAATAACCACCAGTCTTTCCAATTGACATAGAACTGAGAGAAGATAAAACACATAAACGCTATCCATTATGTATACAGTAAACAAACAGTTAAATATGTCATGAAATAAGATAATTTAAGGGCTGAGTTGTCATAACAATTTGTAAAATCCTTTTTATATGATAATACCAACTTAGTTTAAAATAGTTAATTTGCAGGAGTAAAAGTAGCAAAAATGGCTTCAGAAGATCACAGCATTGATTTAATGGTGAGCTTAGACCTTTGATGGATGTTTAGAAGCCAGAAGAGCAATGAACCGGTAAGAAAAATAAAGAGATGATAATGATAAATATATTAAATTCTACTGTTTGAAATTTTGCGGTCAGTAAGAACTTTAGCTGATGTACTGACCCCAAACTTCTGAACTGTGGCATATGTTAGCTAAATAGTCCATAAAAAGTAGTGGAAACTCCTTTTAGGAGTCCCTAGCATAACTGTTATGCATAAAAAAAGGTGAACTCAACACAATGTTAATTTAATTTTTATAATTGAATTGTGCTGTGTTGAGTTTGTCTGAATTGTCTTTTGTTTCTGTGATTAATGGCAGGGTTCATATGAGAGAATGAACTCTGTTTCTCATCTATACATATGGCTTTGCTTGAGAGAGATACATCAGCTTGTAATTGCACTCATGGTCTGTTATCAATTTACTTCTTTGGACTGAAACAAATGGAAAGAAATCTCCAGATATCGCCTGCACGGGGCAACTGAAGATAACTCAAAGGGTTTACTCTTATCCTCTGTATTGTCTATTTACTAAAAATGTTCTTCCCAGGATCAAAGTTTGTACACTCTAAAAAATGCTGGGTTGTTTCAACCCAACTTTGGGTCAAATATGGACTAACCCAACCGTTGGGTTAAATTTTTACATTAAATTTTTAACCCAAAATTTGGGTTAGTCCATATTTGACCCAAAGTTGGGTTGAAACAACCCAGCATTTTTTAGAGTGTAAAAGATCACAGAAATAGTGCACAGCATCCTGCTCGGGGTCAACCGGACAGGATGCACTGTTTATTACAAAGTGCTTGAGTGTTTATGTGAATGAGGGGAAAAGACGTCTGCATGACATCCATCCGGTTAAAGCGTACCATCATGAAGTCAGTTTCAGGCTTGAGCATGCAAGTGCGGTAGGTTTGGTTCTTGTAGGTAAAGGTGACCATGTTGAAGACCACTG
Source organism: Sinocyclocheilus anshuiensis (assembly GCF_001515605.1). Taxonomy (NCBI): domain Eukaryota; kingdom Metazoa; phylum Chordata; class Actinopteri; order Cypriniformes; family Cyprinidae; genus Sinocyclocheilus; species Sinocyclocheilus anshuiensis. The sequence continues at coordinate 2,022,312 of NW_015536698.1, read as the reverse complement.
CCTCTGGCACAGCCAAGATGATGGACATGACCCAGATGGAAAAGATCTCAATGGCAGTAAAGAGGGGAATGCCGACCCCCTGCACTCTGCTCCAGGATGCTACAGCCCTGTACCTGAGCCACAAAAGGTACAACCAATTAGCAAAACTCTCAGACGATTGCTCATCTGTTTCAACGTTTCAAAACAGAGAAATATCATTGAAGCTCTGCTTCATGTGCACTAAACATTTCTGTGAATGACCCCAGAGAAGAATGTAGAGTCTTCAACACCATGTTTGTTTTATGTCAACACCTGCAAAGCTTGACTGATCAGATTCCTGATGGGAAAGCTTTTGTAAAAATATCACTGCTGTACAGCTGTGGCAACATTTATAGCTACAATATGCTTAAAGGTTGATCTAAGATTAATGAAATGACTGCTTTGCATTTTAATATTCATATTACTAAAATGCTCACAGATAAACTTCAGCTGTTTGTTTGGTAAAGTCACTGGTTTGCCTGGCTGCTTGTTTCCCTTTGCTCAAAGTCATGTTTGCTTGTTTGTTTAATTAATATCTTTTCTCTTGTGGGTTTTTCTGTAAAACGGTGCATCAAGATTTTATACATAACTATATATATTTTTTATGAACCATTTGAATATTCCTGTTTAACAACAATGTAGCATTTATATTTCACTAAGTGGAGATGTTATCCACTTTACCAACACTCAGACGGATGAGAAAGACATGATATGTAAGTTCACGCAACATGGGGAACACGATTCGGACGAGATGCGTTGAACATTTCCTCGGCATGATTCACAAACTAATTGAAAGCGGCGGTGCTGTTGTGAAATTAAGGCCAGACGTTTGATTCAAGTGATTCATTCTTTAAAAATTGCGACAGGCTGCTAGACATTTGTGGCTCAGATTTGCATTTATAGTGCTGACAATGAAAAGTATTTTACTCAGAAAAAAAAAAGAATATTATTGTCTGAAAGAATATAAGAACATAATATTGTCTGTTTTTGCTTTTCTTTTTGTATATCAGAAGGAGTTCACATTATGTTGAGGTAATTTGTCAAAAGGTAATTTAATTTAATTGGAGAGGGCTCAGAAAATTGTAATAAATAAAGAATGGTGAATAAATATAATAGAAAGAATTTAAGTTACTTGACAAATTACCTCTTTGCATTTTGTGCTAATAAAATTTGTAATAAAAATGTATGTGATTGCAGATAGATTCCATATTACTTAGTATTTAGTTATCACTGATACAAATATTGTGAAAAAGTATTCATTTTTTTTTCTATTATAATGACTCACTCAAAATAACTTCATAAGTAGAGAAGTGAAAGATTAAAACGTGTCCCAGCTTCTGACCTATAGGTCTATCCCTGAGCTCAACAGTGAAATCTGAACCTGAACCTCACTGTGACCCAAAGTTTAAAGGTCAAATTAGAGAAGGTTTTGTGGGCAAAAGGGTTTACAAGCTTTATTTTATTTTAGAAAACATATGAGTATTTGGAGAAAAACTCCATCGGAAGAAAAAACTCTGACGATGATAAATTAGAAAAGGCAAAACGTTTTGGAAATGAGCTTTAGAATAACAAAACACTAAAAGTGGTCAGTATTTCAACATTTTGTTTTCAATCCGTTCACAGAGCTCCCCCAACATTTTCAGTGTCTCACTAATCAAACACACCTGATTTAGACCTGAAATGGCCGCCATGTTTTCTCTCAACATGGCGGCGCGTTCACACGCTGCGGCTTCTCTCTCTATCTGCCATGTGCCGTGTGCTGCTTTATATATATTTTTTTATATATTTTTTTACATTTTACCTTATTTGTATATTTGTATAGTTGTATTTTATACTTAATCTGTATATCTGTATTTATGTTCTACTGTTAGTGTTATCTGTATGCACCAAGGGTCTGAGAGTAACGCAATTTCAATTCTCTGTGTGTATGTGCTGTACATGTGGAAGAATTGACAATAAAGCAGACTTGAACTTGAACTTGAACTTGAAATGGGTCTGTCAAGAACTGCTTTTTTTTTCTTTCTTTTTTTTTTTTTAGATTATGGATATAATTATATGTTAGCAATTTTTTATTATATATGTACACTTTGACATCAAAATAGTGAAGCTGTGATTTACCTGTCCACACTCAAAGCACACAGATTGAGTACTGTAATCCCAACAGACGCTTTCTGGAGAAAAGGCACTAGTTTACACAGGAAGAGTCCGAAAGAGTTGTCATCAAATGGCCATTTTGTGAGAAGTAGCTGCAAGACAAATAGAATCATTCATGACTATGATTCCTCAGCCATATGACCCACAAGCTAGTCGTTCACTCTAGTAGAATACAAAGCATTAAGATAAATTAAATGTGGATGAATTGAGCAACATGTTCTTACTTATTTTAAGTGCTTATCTCTGGGTGTTTATTTACATGAACGAAGAAATGGAGATGTTTAACCAAAATTGAAGCAGTCTAGATTTCTGGAATTTGCTTAAATAAAGAACAGATTTTTTTTTTGCTTTGACTCTCTGTTCCCATTTTTGGCCTTAAGGGCACACATCTTGTCTTGATGAAATGGCTTCAGAGCCGTTTCAGTGGTTGCTTGTATATCAGCCCAGGCACTTCCTTGGTCGTTGTATACTTTTGCTTGTCTTCACCTTGCAAGACTCCAGTAGAGTTGAAAACAAAAACCTCCTGTCTCCTCTTTTGAAGTGTACACTTTTTTTTGTAATGACATTTGCCTCATCATAAGTGTTTTTTTTTGGGGGGGTTTGGACTTCTGCAATGTCTCATCATTTAAGTGGCCTTGACAAGGTTCTCTGAGAGGACCTTGCCTTTTTTTAAGCAGGAAAAGTATGTGGATTATGCTCAGGTTTAGAAAGGAAACTCCTCACGGGTGTATCCTGGCCCTGTTTGTATGAGGAGTGCTGAGTTTAATCAGTGGCACAGCTGGAGAAGTGTGTTTGTATGTGTATTTGATGTATAGTGGAAGTCAGTGGTCTGGAATGCACACAAAACAAGTCTATGCACCACAAAACAAGACATGCTAAATATCACACTTCCATTTTAAAACATTGATGTGTTTTTTTTTTCATGTGAGCTTTCACTTGATATTTTCCATCCTAATAGAGCAGCACACGAGATCTCTGATCACGAAACTCTTAAGAGTATGTTCATCTGACATCTCCACCCAATATCCCAAAAGTCTCACAAAATGAATTTTGTAAAACATAATAACAGACTTTATGAATGCTGAAAGTTGGAAGACAAACATTCAGTGCTAAACTCATTTCAGAGAGCGTTTTGACTTTATAAATTGTGAAGACGGACTACAGATAGGAAATGTGGCATGAGTCAGTAATGAGAGTGAAAGACAAAGAAGATAAAGATAAAAAAAAGGGAAAAAAAGTAGTTTAAAACATTGCCACGTTTTTAGAAATGCACTCTTTGTATTTATGCTTGTTTTGGGGGGAAAAAATAAAACTTTTTCAATAAACTTTTTCAACCTTTTTCAAGAAAAGTTTCAGTATGACTCCAAAAATGTCATGTGGTGTATCCATCAAGTAAAAAGTATCTTCAACAACAATAAATAAATAAATAAAATTGCATTTTAAAAATGTACACAAATAAATATTATTTATATAATATTAATAATAATAATATTTTGTACACCTTGAATACATGTGTATTTTTCCTTTTAAATATCAATTGTTTTATTTAGTATTATTCATTCATAAATGTCAGTAAATTTTGGGGGGTCACACTACATGACATTTTACAACATTAACTGCATTGCCATAAAAAGTAAAATTATCTTGCATTTTTGGATAATTATACCTTGTCACACAGTCATGAGGATATGCAGGAGTCCTCCATGGAATAATTTCCTGTTTTATGTTTTTTTGTCTGCTTGTTTGGACCACATGTTTTTTTTTTTTTGTTTTTTTTTAAAGATTGGACCACATGATGTTTACTAAGCAGAGAAGCATAAAATATTCTTTCTTTTATCCCATAAGAAATAATAAGATGATGACGCCAAAATACTTTTTAATCATTTCATTTTTTTTAATAAGTCTTGTTTCTTCATAATGATATCAGGACGGTTGTATGACCTTTGACATTTTTTGAGCATATATTTTTAATACAGAAATTCTAAATATGCTCTTTATTGAAGAAGTGTATTTAAGTCATTGTATGTCTGAGTTGCATATTTCATCTGTTTTTGAATAAATTAAGAGAACATTACATCATTGATCCATCTGCTAACACAGGCCTCTGTTCATTGTCAAGTACTATGTTCACTGATGAGCTGAGAATTAGACAAGGAACTTTGGCTTGTGATGAAGCACTATAGTCAGAACAGGGCTGTTCGTTTGGATGACCGCCCTTCAATCCCCTGTTTATTTTATCAGGCCATATCCCTGCTGCACTCATCACAAAAACCTCAGTAACCGTAATAGGACGGCCCTAGAGATAAACTCTGGATGACCGTATATAATCATACGCCCCTGCCCTGTGCATCTAAGCCCCCTCCCAACTTCCTCTGCCAGCTCATTCTCCCTTCCTGTGCTCAAGCTGTCTCTTTTGTATTGTACTCTGTAGGCTGGTCTGTTTTATGAAAAGTACCCTTTGAGAGCAACATGATGTCATGCTTCCTATCAATTGAAAACAATGAAGAAACAGATCTGTGCCTACCTTGTAGACATTGATAGGGATGTCTATGGTAATGTAGATGAGGTCTCCAAGAGCCAGGCTGGCGATGAGGGCGTTGGGTCCGTTCCTCATACACTTGTTTTGGTAAATAATCCTCAGCAAGGTGGCGTTACCCACCATTCCCACCACAAACACGGCACAGGAAATAATTGTGTTAATATACTTAAAATAGAGCTTGATGGAAGTGGGATCCTTGCAGGATGGAGGCCCCTTCACTCTGGTTTTGTTATCCAGCAGGGCTTTTCTGGTGGAGGGCTGGAGACCTTTATGCACATTGATTTTGGAGGTAGTATAGTTTTGAAGGACTTCCTCTGTTCCATTAATGTGACATATTCCAACAGTGGCCAGGACGGCCATTAGCAAAAGCAATTGTAGTGTCGTAATGCCCATTGCAGAACACAGTTCACTCTTTGATTTCCAGATGAGGCGATAAGAGTCTGATTACAGCTATTTAGCACAGCTGTGGGATAACAAACAACAGGACGGACATCAAAACCACATGTCGTTAAGCAAATTGGAGTTCAGTTTGTCATAGCTCGAGCACACAAAATAAAGAGACATACGATGCAGGCCTCAGAATAAAACAAAATCAAAGAGAATTACTTGAAAGTATAACACTAGATCTGCAAAACTTCAAGACAACTTCAAAAGGGATTTAGTGGAGGAGCACAGATGGAAAGTGCCAGTGCGAGTTACTGTCACGCTAGAGGGACGAGACAGTGCCTTTCCTGTCATTCCCGGCAAGTACCCATCAGTGCTGACATGGTGCTAGTGGCACAGCATCAAGGGTTTTTTTTTTGGTTTTTTTTTTGTAATTTTTAAAATGCGCCCGTTGCACAGCTTTCATTAGTTTGTTTCCTCAACACACATTCCCGCTTTGGTTTGCATTTGGCATTCATAAGGGCAGTTTCCCCAAACTTAATAAAGATGTCACAATATGAATTTCACAATATGTAGTTTTCTTTATTCTTCTATTAAATTCAAAGACCACTGCTTAGTAGCAATTACATGGTTTTATATCCTTCAGATATAATTTTGGTAACAATAAGGTTTGTTAACATTAGTTAACTTAATTAAATGACATGAACTAACAATGAAAAATAATTAATTAATTTCAACATTTACTACATTACTAAAATCAAAAGTTGTATCTGCTAGTATTTTTTTAATGGATCTAAGCTAACATGAACTACCAATGAACTGTTATGATGTTAACAAAGATGAATAAATACTGTAACAAATGTACTAGTTAACTAACATTAACTAATAGGACCTTATTGTATGGTGTTACCAAATTTTCCAATAACTCTGAGCTTCATATTTTGACATTTGACCAATTTATTCTCATATTCTGAGAATAGCATTAAAACGTCTATTATTTTATTTAAAAAAATGTTAATAACAAAGAAATTATTTGAATGCATTTCTAATAAATTTAATAAATCCATAACAAACATAGCCTATTTGTACACGAGAATCACAAGTGAGAAAAGTTAATCAACTCTCATCTTGTTTGGAATCATTTGAAACCCCCTTTCATTATCTTGACAGCAAAGGAACACTTCTGAGCCAAGATGTGTTTCCTGTTCAAAGTCCCTGCCACCACCTGGTACACAAGGAACTATTTAGTAGACAGCCCTTCAAGTAGCATCTCAATTTAGCATCAGCTAGGCATTAAAGGGATCCTTAACGGCACGTAAACTGCTACACTAATGAATTATAAATGCCTCCTGGTTTTTTACCTACCGCTCCTTAAATGTCTGCCTTCCCCAGGATCCCGTCAGTCAGTCAGTCAGTGAGTTAGTGAGACGAATATTCGGCTAGAGCCCCCCAGACATCTGTGTGGTATCATATGAGTAATTAACCAACTATCAAAGTGTAGCACGATCCCATTTGGACGCGACGACGCACCAAAGCTGCTGTGAAGGGGCTGCGCATTCTGTCTCTAGCTTTTCCTGTGGAGAGTTGCTGTATGTGTGTGTGTGTGTGTGCACGTGTGTGTACGTGAGTGTTTAAGAGAGAGCACTTTGACGGGGTGGGATTGCAATTCTCCACCTCCCCCCTTGGCCGGGAGGGGGCCCCCAAAGGAAACACCAGCGCTCGGTGAGGCACAGCCTGCCTGACTGTCTACAGTCAACCGAAGCTCGGGAAGCATCAGGAGGAATTACACATCCTCTCCTGAGGTTTGCCTTCTTTCTCTCCATCGATCTTTGTCATTTTCTTTCTCTCGCCCTGACAGAACTTCTGCCACCGTGTCGTAACCTTCTCCCAAATGATCAGCAGCGATATTTGCATCTGACAAACTCACCAGTCCTTTCCTTTAGATGCGATACTGACAGCTATACAGGAGGGGGTGCGGAGGACAGCGGTTGGATCGAGAGCCAAATATCCCTTGAACTTTCTATGCCCGAAAAATCACAGTGTGGGTGGTCAGACTCAGGGGAAAATGTGATGGCTTATGTGAACATAAAAGCCCACATAAGCCTTTGGTTCAAGTCTGCTTTACCAGCCTTACATAAATTGAATCTATTTTGGATTCTTTTTCATTATGTGCCCTGGCATCGTGACTTCAAGAAGGTCGATTGGAACAACAAGCTCATATAAAGTTCCTGGCTGACTACATCACTGTCCATTATGCAACCTATAGGTCTATGCCTAGTAAAATGGGCCATTATCAATAAGGGGTCTAAGTGCAGGAAGGCTGCTATCAGTACTGCAAATAGGCACCTAAATAAGCTGATACAGCAACTGTACTTGTTTCTGATAAAACATTGACCAGAATATCATTAAAACACACTAGGAAAAGGTAATGTTTTATATAGCAGTGCCAATGCCTCCTCATTGCAGCTGCTTTATCAAGTTGTGTTAAGATGTTATCATCATTTTCCATTGTATGCAAGGTTTGATTGGCCATCTCTGACAACATCTAGGCTGTCCCACTCAAAGAGATTTATTTACTAAGCACTAATTGGTTTGTTGCCTTCATATCTAATGATATATTTTAATTAAATCAAATATGTGTTAATATAATCATATTATATATTATGTGCATTGTTACCTGTCAAATCAGATTTTGGCAGAAAGCAGTGCTTTAATGTATAGTTCATTACATTTCATTTATAAAATTTTTTTTTAAAATCAAGATTTTGAGTTTTTCCAAGCACACGCACGCACACACACACACTACTATTCAAAAGTTTTGGGGTCTGTATAAGATTTTTTTTTTTTTTTTTAAAGAAGTCTCTTATGTTCACCAAGACTAAATTTATTTGATCAAAACAATTCTGTAAAAACAGTAATATTGTAATATATTATTGCAATTTCAAATAACTGCTTTCTATTTTCAGCCATTACTACAGTCTTCAGTGTCACATGATCCTTTAGAAATCATTATTTTATGCTGATTTGATGTTCACACAAAACATTTCATATTATTATCACAATTCCAGTACTATTTCGATAAAATTATATTTTGTGTAATCTGTAAACTGAAAATACTTTTTTTTTTTTCAGGATTCTTCGATGAATAAAAGGTTCAAAAGAACAGTGTTTATTTGAACTAAATGTCTTTACTGAAACTTTTAGTCAATTTAACGCATCCTTCCATAGAAGAAAAAAAAAAAGTATTTACCCTAACTTTCATATCATATCATATCATATCATATCATATCATATCATATCATATCATTTTTTAAGATGATATTCCTGGAGTTTAATATTTTTTATATTTATTTGATTTCTGGCCTTTTTTAAAATTATAGAGTGTTTAAGTTTGTCACACTTTATTATACCATCAGAAACGGTTTATATTAATAAACAACATTATTCTCACAGGGAACATATCAGCAGTAGTCAATCCTAATAAACAAATGTACAGAGACTAAAAAAGACAGTAAAATGTTCACAAAACAACATATATTATTCCTTTATAGTTCTCCTTTGTCCATCTAGCTCATATTCTCATCACGTTTCCATGCGGCCAGATGCTATGGGCAGTATAATTCCCCCTTTCATTCCATTTGTACGTGCATCTTTTAATTGGAGTGTTCATTTGCAGCAAATCAGCCTGCTTAGTATTAATTGTGACTTAATTGGGTAATACTAATATTTATTGCCATTCAATTTTAAAACGACTGTGTTTTCTTTAATTGTAGGCATGAATTTATAATAGCTCTTGAATAAGTCATGGTCAACAGTGGCATATATTTTATTCATCGTAACGTGATTTGCTGACAGGATCCTTTTTCACAGAGTCCCTCAAGTGTGCCGGTAGTTTCAATGGTGTCACAACTTTTGGGGGAAAGGGAGAGCGAGAACGAGAGAATATGCATGTGAGAGAGAGTTGAGTTTGGAGTCTTTGTTAATCAAGACATTAATATATAAAATGATGAAACCTTTACCTGGTCCCAGTTGTTTTGGGCTTTCATGTTGTTGTGCTGTTGTTGTTTGGGCTCTTCATCTGGTATTAATAGCATTCTGTCTGAACTCAAAGATGGCAGGCTGCCTGGTAATTCATATGCTTGTTCTCTGATGGCATCTGTGAAAATGTGCTCCGTGCATATTGGTACATACCCTGTGGGAGGGAGCAGGAGCTCAAACCTCTGACTGAGTGGGATGTACGCGGTTTCATAACTGGGACACTTGCACCAAAAACAAAAGAGAGCGAGAGAGAGAGAGAGAGAGAAGAAAGATTGGGAAAGAAGGCCAGATTGATTGTCTGTGTGGTGACTGTGATTGATATGCTGAGGGACACTTGCACCAAAAACAAAAGAGAGCGAGAGAGAGAGAGAGAGAGAGAGAGAGAAGAAAGATTGGGAAAGAAGGCCAGATTGATTGTCTGTGTGGTGACTGTGATTGATATGCTGACACAGGGTGGGTAATGATGGGCTGCAGAACCAGTTCAGAATAGTTTGTGTTGTAGTACTGAGAATTAGATTATTGTAAGGAGTCATAAAGTATATAAAATATTTCACACAAAAAAGTTAGTGAATGTCTGAGCTTCTGGTAAGGTAAAGTGGATTTATACTTGTAAAAAGTACCATAAAATATCACAAAAGTAGTCATATGAGTTGTGTGCTATATTCCAAGTCTTCATTTTGTGTTAGAAACAGTACATTTTTGAGCCTTGTTTGCTAACTATCATCACTTCTGTCATACCATTTGCAGGTCAAATAATTTCATACAAGCTCTAGCAGAGAGAAAGATTAATAGTGACTTTTGAAATCTTGATAAGTTTCTCACAGAAATCTATCATGTGACTTTATAAGAGATGTACTATACATTCTGAATCAACCTAAACACATTAGGTTATACAAATAAAATAAAATAAAAAGGTTAGATCAGGTAGAAATAGCTTTTTACAAATGCAGATTGCTACCTTTTATTTTGTAGCGCAAAAGTCATTTAGACTAAGTGCTGTTTTTGCTCATTTTGGAGTTTGGAATAAAATAAAATATGTATTTAAAAAAAATACAAAAATGGTATTAATCACGATCCACTTTTGTGGGGTTTTCCCACACAATATTTTGCTTAACATCTCTTATGTTTCATAAGAGATTTTTCAAAGAATGAAAGGAATAAAATCAAAACAGAGCTGGAACAACATGAGAGTTCAATCTGTGTTCAACTGTGAACGGCAGAGAATTATTCAGGATTCAGAAGAAAAGTTTCACCATCATCACTTTGTTCACTCAACTTTTTTTTGTAGAAATGGCATGATTTATGAGGGATCTGGAAAAGTGTTCACATTAATCATTTGGCTATGACACCAGAAGGTCTAAGGTCATGAGAAGTGTCCCTGTTATCTGTTCTGTATTACAATTGAGACACAACAGCGCAGACAGACAGTTATGCTCTAGATTATGTTACCGCATTTAAAAAAAGTACTTTTTAAACAAGAACCATTTTAATGGGCTAAAGCTAAAGCCAAATAATTTTAGATGATGATTTATGTCTTATTGTAAATCTTGTTGTATACTTTTATGCATTTTAGTCTTTGAAAATGGCTGTGGTTTCATATAATAACTTAGTATATGTTTACAACAACTTCAAAAGCATAAAAACAACTTGTTCTTATTTACTTACATGTGTTTATAGGTCAGCTGGACACTGCTATAGTCACAGGGGTGTTGGGGGGTTAGGATGATTCCAAGGGCCTGACTAGGGAGAGGGGGCCCGAACGCGATTTCTACTGAGGGGGACCACCCCCACCCCCCAGAAGACGATTTATATATGCAGTTCACAGGGCCCAGAAACCATAGCGGCACCCCTGGACGTAGTCAACATCGTCGAGTGAGTCACATTTGAGGAACTTTGTTGTTAGCATTGTGTGTCCAAACAAACTTAACATAAAACAAATATTATAATCTGTGACATTAGCATTTTATGTGTAGCTTTTGAATTGTGTTGATGGCCAAACTCCTTATAGGCAACATAGAAAATGACGAGGTAACTGATAGCACAAGTCAAAAAAAAAGTCAGCAGGGCTCGAGACACATTCCTGAAGCACCCCTTGCCTAATCTGCCTTTGTCAGACATGCTCATTGCGAGAAGCGATAAGGTCTGAGCACACTCTATATCTGGGGCATGCTTGCTGCATAAGCTCTTGAATAAACACTCGGTGGACATCTTGGACTTAATAACCGCTCATCCTCCAGAAAACTCTTTCTAAACTTCTATTTAGCAGAGGCATCAGTCATGTTTGCCAAAAATCCGAAAGTTTGGAAAACACAAGCTTTTGTTTGAAATGAAAATTCAAGAGTCTAGAGAAAAGAAATGAATTATTCCTTTTAGGAGGAGTCAGAAAGGTGGAGCATGAACTAGCAAAGCAAGGAAACGCTTCACTCTATCTGTGCCAGCAGAAGCCTTATTTATTTTGCAGATAAATAAATGAAGGACTAGTTCATTTAATTTTGTCCAGTTGTTCTCGTTGAAGCAAAAACACATAAAAAAAAGCAAGGAAACAAACAAAAATACAATTAGAAAGAAAAGTGTATGGTTTAAAGTGACATCCACAAAAATATACTTTAATATTAATATATGCTATAAGTCTTTCCAATATGCCCAGAGGGACTCAAAATGAATTGGATTGTAATAGCAAAATGTAAAATATATATAGTGTTTTATGCATAACACAGTACAATATAACCACACATTAATAATGTATAATGAATCTGAAAATAAACAAATTAAACAAATGTATAAATGAAAGTTTAAAAGTTCTATTCAAGGACTGGATACTTGGGAAAAAAATTATAAACAAATTATTAAAAGTGTTAGTGATATTTTTTTAATGTCATTAAAAGTTACATTAAAAAATGCATCACCGTTTCCACAAAAATATAAAGCAGCACAACTATTTTCAACATTGATAATAATGAGAAATGTTACAGGAATAAATTACATTAAAAAAATATTCAAATATAAAACATTTATTTGAAATTGAAATAATACTTCACAATATTACTGTTTTACTGTAATTTTAATTTAAGAAATGCAGCCTTGGTGATCATACCATACGTGTGTGTGTGTGTGTGTGTGTGTGTGTGTGTATATGTGTACGTGTAGAATCAGAATCAGAATAGCAAAAATCTGTATGTTTGTATGTAGTTCTAAAAGAAAGTGGTTGTAATGCAAATATATGACGAACATTAGTATATGGATAAATTGTACAGACTAATGGCAGTGGATAGGAAGGATTTTCCATCTCTCAGTGATACACCAGGGCATGATAAAAAAAAAGTTTAAAGATTAAAAGTTTGGACAGAACTCTTCTCTCAGTCACCACCTTCAGTGAGTTCGCAGGACAGACCCTGCCTTCCTTAGCAGTTCTCTGTCCTATATTATATAATAACGCATAAATGTCACTTCCTACCATAGACTGAATAGAATTGTTGTTCTGCATATGTTGAATGACCCACTAAGCCCTTTCTTGTACATGTTGACTGGACGTTAATAGACCAGTAAACCCTGCTGTTCAGGTGCATTCCCAAGAACGTTGAGGACTCCACCGTGTGAACATCCTCCCAACGGATGGAAACTGGGGTGAAAGGTTTCCTCTTCCTATTAAAGTCTAAAACCATCTCTTTTGTCTTTTTTCCACGTTGAGTTTTTGAGTGTTCTGCTCACACAAGTCTACAAAGACACAGTGACTTTGTACTACCTCCTCTCACACATCCAACAATCAAAGTGTCATCTGAGTATTTCTCTAGGTGACTTGACCCAGTGCTGTATTTAATGTCTGTTGTATGACGTGTAAACCGCAGCCAGGATGTTTCCTTAGGGAGCTCCTGTAACACTGACCACCTGATCCTACACACAGTCCTTCACTTGAACATGCAATCTACCAGCATTGTCCTTAGTATGTTGCTCACCCATGCTGGCTATATAATGTTGAGTGTATAAAAGTGCAGATGTGATAATCACAGTGTTTCCAGCCTTATTCAGATGAGTATATACTACCTTTCAAAAGTTTGGGCCTTGAAAGAAATTAATACTTATATTCAGCAAGAATGCATTAACTTGATCAAAATTGACAGTAAAGATGTTTAAAATAATGAGAAATGTTTCTCAAGTAGCAAATAAGCACATTAGAATGATTTCTGAAGGATCACGAGGAACCGCTTCATTCAGCTTTAACATCACAGGAATAAATTACATTTTGAAGTATGATAAAATTTCACAATATTACGCTTTTTATGTTGATCAAATAAATGCAGCCTTGCTTAGCATTAGAGATTTCCTTCAAAACCATTAAAGTCATATGATGCAATTTCAAGTTTTCCTTTCTCTTTGGTGTGTTACAAGCTGTTTGAGTAATTATGTCCCCACTGGATGCAACAAATGCCTCGTTTATAATGGGTTTTATTGTTTTTGTCTCGTCGCTCCGGGACACGGCATCACAGTATGGTAAGGGGCGTCACATTTCCGTCACACGCTTGAGGTATTCGGCCATTCATAACGCACTGGATAGCTGGCCATTCAGAGCACACCTCACTTTTCAGAACGATGAGATTTGTAAAAATCGATGCGTTTCAGAAAGGCGGAGCATAGAGGAGCAACAATAATGTACAGTATGTGGCAAATAATGCTTTTTTTAACCTTAAACCGCATAAACACATTGAATTACACAAAATAATGTTCTTTTTAGCAACGTCAAATGACCCCTTTAAGACATCTTACTGACCCCAGAGTTTTGAACTGTAGTATAGATCAGTGGTGTGCAGTGGTGTTCTGAAATGAGGAGGCAAAGTCCTTTAAAAAAAAAAAATCGAGTAAATTCATTACCCAGTAATAATGTACAGTATGTGGCAAATAATGCTTTTTTTAACCTTAAACCGCATAAACACATTGAATTACACAAAATAATGTTCTTTTTAGCAACGTCAAATGACCCCTTTAAGACATCTTACTGACCCCAGAGTTTTGAACTGTAGTATAGATCAGTGGTGTGCAGTGGTGTTCTGAAATGAGGAGGCAAAGTCCTTTAAAAAAAAAAAATCGAGTAAATTCCTTACCCAGTCACATGTTCTTGGTTAAATAAACATTACTTACACTACCAGAAAAAGAAATAATATTTAAAAAAAAATTTTTTGAATGTATATTCAGCTATTCTTTTTAAAAGTTAACTTTTAACTATTTTTGAATTATTCGGTTCATCAGTCCAGTGGGGTAGCCACGGGTGTGCCAGGGTGTGCCGGTGCCACCCACAGTGGCAGCTGGCACACCTAAAAATAGATGCAGAATTATTTTTTTTTATAGTATTAATAAAATAATAATAATAATAATAATACAATTCTAAACTTGGTCTATTGTTGTTTACATACAATATTTGTTAATTTAAATGTTTTTCAGAAGTGTAACAAATAAACGTATTGTGCTTTACAAATATAAATACATGAGCGTACATCATATTTCACAAATACTATCAATCCTACGAACCTAAGACACTTGCACTTTTATACGATCTCTTGGCTTGATTTTCTCACAAATGTGTCCAGGCAGATTTTCTCTCAAATGCAGCTGAGCAATTCCTCTTTCAAAACGCTATGGGTGATTTTTATGGAAGTCTCCCGGGAGAAGCGCTGAAACACATTTAAGAAAATGAGCGGTGAACAGGCAGAGATGGGCATAAATACATGAAAATGTAATTAAAATATAAATACAAAATACTGTGTGGAAAAATGTATTTAAATACAAATACTAAATAATTTGTGGAAAAAATTATTTAAATACAAATACAGTATTTTGTATTTTGAAAATACACAAAATACGTGTGAAATTGGCCATCCAATGTAGGCATCCCTATAGGCTGAAATCTGTCTGGACCTATTCTGAATGCAAAAAAAAACAAAACAAAAAAAAACATTTAGATGTGTACAACTACTTAGAAACGTCCGTTTCCATTTTACATACCTCTTCCCTTTCCCTACAAAAAAACAAAAAAACTTTTTATATTGGTTTCATGTAAAGTTTATTTTGTTTTATACAAAATTTATTCAAATTAAAAAGTTTATCTAAAATGTACACTTTAAAATTAGAATTAATTTAAATAGCATTAAACACTATTTGCTCAAAAGTTGTTTTTTTTGATGAACAATAAAACCAAAAGCTGAAGATTTTTTGTGGTGTACCATTCATCAGTGTTTATATCAGTATTGTAATCAATAATTAGTATTGTTCAATCAGTATTGTTCAATTTAGTGTTATACATATGTTATCATATTCATACAGTATGTTTTGTTCTAATGTCACAAGTCATAATCTCAAGTTTACTGGGTTTTACATGATAGTGGGATACATTGATACTGAACTGACACGAAGCAGAGATCATAATTGTGAACTAATTCTATCATGAGCTTGTCAGCATCACTTATCTAGTATTAAGTTAAGTGTTAATGTAGTACTACCTATTACTTCCTGCATAGTTACTTGTTAACAACGGACCATTATTCTAAAGTGTTACCACAAAATGATTGTTTGACAAACTACTCTGCAAACTACTTCCTCTCACCGCTGCTTTCCGATGGATTGGAGAACATTTACTCTGAGTCGTCCCCTTGTCGTTTCACAGAATTATACAAAGGTGAGCAAGTGTAAAAAGTGTCAAGCAAGTGTCCAAAAAGCCGCGACCATTTAGGCAGGAACGCGCAGTCAGCAGGTTTGCAGTGTACAGGCAAGCGAAGTATGAACAAGGCCTCAGCTGCACAAACCGCTTCCACTACAAGGTGATTCCACCGCTTTCCGCATCCTGTATGAAAGGGCCTTTAAGTCAAAGTGTAGGCCTACTTGTCGGCGTTCCACTCCATCTCGGAGCACGCACACAAAAAACTGCCTGCCAATGTGCAAGTGTGAACTTGAATTTCTTTTCGTGGCAAACTGCAATTATAATTGCAATTGCACCAAGCACATCACACTCTATTACTCAACCATTCGTCCATGCTTCTTTTTCCACTCCAACAGTTTCCCACTAAAAACTGCACGGATATATTTGCTTACCCCGATAGGCCTTTTTCTATGTAAACGATTTAGAAGAAGTTCAATCAATTCACACTTGATTGAATTATTCACACTTTATATCATCGCCACAATATGTATTGTCATATCACCCAGCCCTAACATGCAGTAATGCTTTAAACACATTTGACAAGCTAGTTGATAAAAAACCCCACAACCGATTAACTATCAAAACTGATTGGCTATGTCTGAACTAGTTGATGCACAAAATCAGCACCCTGATAAAGAGGTTGACTGGCACAAAGTATTATATGTATTTTGAAAATACAAAAATTCTACTCTTAAATGTATTTAAATACAAATTACATTTGATTTTTTCCAAAGGCTTTAAAATACAAAATAGTATTTTGTATTTCAAATACGTATTTTAAATACATATATCTGAAATACTGCCCATCCCTGGACCTCATTATAAAAGCACAAATTCAAGCGCCAAAAGCAGCCCACGCTCTCTAAGTTCTCTTTAATAATAATAATAATAAAAAAAACATTTTCATTCATTCATAGGCTTTATGTGTAACATGGAGGCGTGACGGAGTAGCGGATCCAAATGCAGGCTTTTATTCAAAAGAGTGGTCAAAAAGGCAGGGTCACACACCAGCAAACAGGTATAATCCAGGGCAAGACAAAAGAGTACTCCAATAAACAGACGAAGGTCAAGGCAGGCAACAAACAATCAGATACAAGGAAACAGTCAAGGGTCAAAACAAGGCAAGGCAAAGCAACAAGGAACTAGGAACACAGGAAACACGGGAACGCTACAGGCTAGACAATAATGAGACATGTATGAATGAAAAACCAAGCTTTAAATAGGGTGAGACTGAAGAGGAAACAAGACACAGGTGAATGCAATCATTGATCAAGAGTCCAGGCAAAGGATTATGGAGAATGTAGTCTGTGAGAGTGTGCCAAGAGTCAGGCTGGAGTGTCCTCTGGTGGAGCTCATGGGCACTCCAGCTGGAGATCGTGACAGAGCCCCCTCCCCCCTGAAGGAGTGGCTTCCAGACGCTCCCAAACGAGAACAAAAATGAGTCCAGGAGGGAGGTGGAGCAGAGGCGGAACAGGGGGAGGGATGGAGGGCCAGGTCCATGTGGAAGTGAGGGAACTGAGGACTGAGGCAAAGTCGGTGGAGCAGGGTGCCAGGGCGAAGCAGGGTGCCAGGACGGAGCCGGCGGAGCAGGGTGCCAGGGCGGAGCCGGCAGAGCAGGAAGCCAGGGCAGAGCAGGGAGCCAGGACGGAGCCGGCAGAGCAGGGAGCCAGGGCAGAGCTAAGGACCACCAGGGCTGAGCACACAGGACTGAAGATCCCCATGGCGGCGAAGACGAGCACGACAGCAGAGCAGACAGGACCGAAGATCCCCACAGTGGCGCAGATGGGACCGAAGATCCCCACGGCGGCGCAGACAGTCACCACAGCAGAGCAGACGGGATCGAAGACCCCCATGGCAGAGCAGATGACCACCAGAGTGGAGCTGATGGAGCAGGGAACCACCATGGCAGATCAGGCTGGACTGGAATAATGAGCACAGAGAGGTTATCAACGGCCTCTGTGGCCAAAACAGGACAGGAAGAGAGTTCATAAACGGCCTCCTTGGCCGTGGCTGGACAGACAGAGAGTTCATAAATGGCCTCCTTGACAGTCAGAGAGTTTGCAGTCTGCCTCTTTGGCCGTGGCTGGACAGGCGAAAAGCTCGAATACGGCCTCCTTGGCCGTGATAGGACAGGCTGAGAGTTCAGAGATGGCCTCCTTGGCCATAACAGGACAATCAGAGGGTTCACAGGTGGCCTCTTTGGCCGTGGCTGGACCGGCAGACAGTTCAAAGGCAGACGCCGCTGCCTCTGGAGGTTCTGCAGCACAAGACACCACCTCGGGAGGAGCTGGAGCGGACGCTGCGGCTTCGGGAGGTTCTGCAGCAGATGCCACCACCTCGAGAGAAGCTGGGCTCACTAGAGTAATTGGAACAGGGAACGGCACTCCTGGCCGTGACGAGGGAACTGGAGTCATTGGAACAGGGAATGGCACGAGGGAACTGGAGTCATTGGAACAGGGAACGGCACTCCTGGCCGTGACGAGGGAACTGGAGTGGACTCAAGGACTGGAGCAGGTTCTGGCATGGACTCATGGACCGGAGCGGGCTCAGGAGCTGATTGGAGGACTGTAGCAGGCTCTGGCAAGGACTCGTGGACTGGAGCGGCCTCAGCAGGAGTAACAGAGCAGTGAGTAGCCCAAACACACAGGATGGCGACCACCATTACAGGGAGCACTGAGCCCAGGGGAACAGTCTCTGTGAGGACCAGTGCTGAGGCCCTTGGGATGCCCGCTGCTCGCACCGACACCAGTGGTGGATCCTCCACTCTGGATGCCAGTCTCGGACGCCTTGGGACTGACCTTGAGGCACTGGGCATGGTCGACAAGACGTGAAGAGACTCTGGAACGGTGGCCATGATGGAACGAGACTCTGGAACGGCGGCCATGATGGGACGAGACTTTGGAACGGTGGCCATGAAAAAAAAAAAAAAACTCTTAGGGGTTTTAACTTCTTCCACCTCTTCCACAGTGAACAGGGAACCTGTTAACTACAGGGCATAATCCAGGAACTGACACAGCGACCCTTGAGGACCATCACGGGGGCGTATGGTTTTTAACGGTTCATTTAGTCCATAACAGAAAAAGTCAATCAACATGAAATCCAGGAGATCAGAGAGGTAAGCAATGTCTAGAAAATCTTGAATATGGTCCTTGAGGGAACGCATTCCCTGATGGAGGCGAACTAACATGAGTGCTGGGTCCATGATAAGCCTGGGATGCATGATAAATCCGCTGGTTCCTGGTGTGGCTCAGTATTCTGTAACGTGCTGTAGCGTCTGGACCAATCAAACACACAATTTTTCATTTGATTTAACAAATCAGTTATTCATTAGATTAACAAATCGTCACAGTTCCCTCACCCAATAAACTGGGTGCCAGGATGTCTGCAAAGACACCAGGCCCCCCTGGTCCCCATGGCATCTAATGCTGATATCACTGGTTTTATGACCCACAGGAATGTGAGTAGGGAAAATCACTACCGTTTTATAGGAAGAGACACAATTCACAGTAGAAATTCCATGCTTCCACACAAAGAGTCATAAAACTCCCCAGTATTTCCAAATTCCCACTTGGGATTTCCGTCTTTCTCATTGGACAAGCCCCTCTTGAGAGGCGGGGATCTTCTCAGACCTTAAAGGCCTCACATCAGATAATCCAGGGCGAGACAAAAGAGTACTCCAATAAACAGGCGAAGGTCAGGGCAGGCAGCAAACAATCAGATACAAGGAAACAGTCCAGGGTCAAAACAAGGCAAGGAAACACGGGAACGCTACAGGCTAGAAAATACTGAGCCATGTATGAATGAAAAACCAAGCTTTAAATAGAGTGAGACTGATGAGGTAACAAGACACAGGTGAATTTAATTATAACTAGTTATGATTAATTATTCATATTTCCCCATGAGCTGATTCGCTACAAATGCAATCAGTGATCAAGAGTCCAGGCAAAGGATTATGGAGAATGTAGTCTGTGAGAGTGTGCCAAGAGTCAGGGTGCACTCCAGCTGGAGATTGTGACAGTATGGTTACAGGCACTATTAAAGGTATTGTGTTATGACTATGTTGTTGTCGATCCTGAGTGTAATGTTTAGTTAAATTTTATATAGTTTTATGGTTATGTGGCGAGCCTGAGTATAGTTTTACATATCAGCCCAGTCTATTCTGTATCATTAGTGATACGCAGAGTCAGGGTTTTTACACATTAATCTGGCAATGAATGTGGCACACCCAGTTTTTCTGATGCACACCCAGAGTCTCTTTTCTGGCTACGCTAGTGCATCAGTCATCAAAGCTCAATGAATATTGGTCACAGACACAGAAATTTACTTATAATCTTACCAAGATGATTACTCACTAAAAACTCCCAAAGATCATGTTTTCAGGCCATTTCAAGTCTTGTTTTGACGTAACAAAGTGGCTATATCTAAGTATTTGAGTTTTTTACTTACTTTTTTAAATGAGTCTTCCCATTAATGCCATTATATTGTTCATTCAGACTGATTCGCGAACGCGCTTGAACACAATAGGCGGGATTTATCGCATGAACCAATCACAGCCAACCATAACCAGTCAAATCCAGTCATATTGCGACGGAGGCATTGTCTCCTCTCACGTGATTTCCCACCATTCATCTCAATTACACCCCACCAAACTCACCGCACACTTTAGGGGGTCTGTTAAAACTCAATGGGCTCAGGGGAGGCGAGAGAGATGCAGACTCCAGCTGTAACTTTACCTGCTGGCATTGCTATAAGTTTTATTTCCTGTTCGTGGTCAGTCAATAGCCGCGTGTGGTGTCCAAGTTTGTAAATAAAGACTAAACGACAGCTTCTGATATATTTGTTTATCGATTTATTTCATTCATCTCCCTCTCGCTGGTGGATAAAGGCGGCGGACGAGCGCAGACAAGCAACAAAAATTACGTTTAACCAAAAATAAAATCTATTTTTATTCAGTCATAGTGTATATATAAAATTAATGAATATGCGAAATATTTGACCTAAACAGCCTAATTAACAGATTAACAAAACGAAAGGAAAAGACTGAGAGATGAGCTGCTGAGTTTGGTTCATAGGCTATTTGTGTGGCGCGGCGCTCTACGGAAGTCCACGGAAAGGAAACCGAGATGACAGAAATAAAAGTAAACACATTGCGGTTTCTAATGATCTGTATGACGAAAAATGACGGAGTATTTTTTTGTTGTTTGTTTCCGCTGTTCGATCGCGCCGGCGCCTCACGCACACACATAGGCCTATTTAATCTCTTTATTTTTAAAATGTGTATAGGTAGTATTTATAAAGTTTTAGCTTTTAGTTTTGGATCTGCAGATGTATTTTATTGTAACGGGGCTGACGAGACGTGAGACGTGTGGATCCATCTGCAAGCTTTATTAAAGAGAAACAATGGCAAACAGGTATATGGCGGGCAAAACACAAGAATAGTCCCAGGGCTAGCGTAGGTCACCGATCGGCAGACAGAATCACAGGGGCGAGACGAGAGGGAAAAATCCAGAAAAACAGGCAAAGATCAGAAACCGCGAAAACAGGCAAGGCAAGGCAAAAACAAGGAAAACTCAAGAGACTCGGAATGGGGTACGGGCTAAACAATACTCAGCAGAGAAAGGTGGTTAGAGTGGGTGTTATATAGTGAGTGAGGTGATTAGAAACAGCTGTGTGCAATGAGTGCAATCAGTGCAGTGTGCAAATCGTGCAAAGAATGATGGGATATGTAGTCCGGGGTGCTATGCAACAGTTTGTGTTGTGCGAGAGTCAATGTAATGGAAAGGGTGACCTCTGGTGGTGAATAAACGGAAGTCCATGGACCGAATTCGTGACAGTAACGCAGTAATATTGTAATGTAACTAATTTCTTTCAAAAGACAGTAACTAGTAATATATGTATTACATTTTGGAAGTAACTTGCCCAACACTGGTCATTATTTTACACCATATCACCTTCTACTGGATGTAAAATGCTCTGCAGTACATTTTGTCATTTTAGAATGTTAAATATGAAAACACTTTAGAATAGGGAACACTTATTCACTATTAACTACGAATTTTCCCTCAATAAATTCCTAATTTGCTGCTTAGTTAGTACTTAAGTTCTACTTCTGTAGTTATTTTGGTGAAAGTAACTCAAAAGTAATACAGGAGTCATGTAACGCATTACAATTCTGAGACAGTAATATTGTAAGGTAAGGAATTACTTTTAAATAACAGTAACAAGTAATCTATAACGTATTACAGCTTGGAAGTAACTTGCACAACACTGTTGATATGGAATTTGCAGTTCATTAAGTATAAGTCACTGTTTGTTGATTCAGAAGCTGTTTTGACAGGTTCTGTGAGTTTATTCAGTGCAGCATTCATCAGACTGATTCAAACGGGTAACTCCTGATTTTGTAAATCCTTTTTTGAGTGATTCATTAAAAGAACTGACTCAAAAGATCCATTTGTTAGTGAATCGGACTACACAGGGCCCACAGTTCATTTTGGGATTTCATGACTCACCTTCTTACGTATGGGAACCAAAACTTGGCTTTTTATGATTTCTTGGAAACTTAAAGGGACACCATAAATAAATGTCTACTTGCTGAATATTAGCCGCTGACCCTGGACAACATTTCAACAGCATATTTTGAGTTCCTGTTTCAATCTTTAGTTCTAAACAAATACATTTCAACCACCCTCAAAAACTACTGAGCATTCTTAAGTGCTTCTTAAATGTCACCTCACCAAGAGCATGTCGACTCAAATCATCTGCAAACAATTATAGAAATAGCATCTGAGGTATACAATATCAACACAGCTGGCCAAACCTGAGTGATCAGCAGAATCACTCAAGGGGAAGTTTTACTTTTAATTCAATAATTGCATCCATGTGGTCTACGTATGGTTTTGTATCAAGTGTCAGATATTAGTCCAAAAAGGAACTGATGAAATTAGTATAACCTGGAGCTTTTTGTAGTACTTTATGGCCTGGTTTCACAGACAGGGCTTAGACTAAGCCAGTATTAGGCCATAGTTCAATTAGGACATTTAAGTAATTTTTTAAAAACATGCCTTAAAAAAAAACATTCCTGGTGTGCATCTTGAGACAAAACAAGGGCACTGACATATTTTAAGATCAATCAGTACAAGTTTCTTTCAGTTGAAACAGCTCAGGTTTACATTTTAGTCTGGGACTAGGCTTAAGCCTTGTCTGTGAAACCGGGGGTATATTATGAAGTTTGGGGTTATTAAGATATATATATTTTTTGAATGAATAAATACTTTTATTCATCAAGGATGCATTAAACTGACCAAATTTACCATTTACAATGTTACAAAAGATTTCTATTCCAAATAAATGAAATAGAAAATTATTTTGAACTTTATATTCATGAAAGAATCCTGAAAAAAAAATGTATCAGGGTTTCCACAAAATTATTAAATATAATTGTTCTCAAAATTGATTATAAAAAGGAATGTTTCTTAAGCAGCAAATCAGCACACGAGAGTGATCTCTGAAGGATCAAGTGACACTGAAGACTGGAGTAATGGCTGCTGAAAATTCAGCTTTGCATCACAGGAATAAATTAAATTTTAAAATATATTAAAATAGAAAACACTTATTTTAAATTGTAATAATATTTAACAATATTGTTGTTTTTACTTAGTTTTGATCAAATAAATGCAGTCTTGGTGATCATAAATAAGTATTCAGCATGTTTCCGACCCCAAACCTTTGAATATTGTTCACGGTGCTTTCATATGTCTAACATGATTTAATGTCAATATTTCACATGTCACATATTATGATTTATGAATACATGTAATGCAAATTGCTTTTTATAAAGTAGGACATGACTTCCTGCAGCTGATTAGAAATCAGTAGCACCCCAAACCTACTTGAGCCGGAGTTCCAAACAAGTGGCAAATGCGCATAATCAGTCAATGGGGCCCAACCCACTAAACAAGTACAGGGACTCTCATATTCTTCACACTTCTCCATCTCTCCCAGTACACATGGACCTCGAAGTTCGTTCTCATGTGAAAACAAAAGTACACTTCACTCCCAGTTTTCTTCCACTCTCTCTGTCTGTCTCGCTTTCCTTTTCTTTTGATTGCAAACAGTGTAATGTTAAGTTTTGATGTTTACCACATGGGTGATTACCACAAAGTCATTAGAGGGCTGTTATGAAGGCATTCTCAATGACTTTATCTTCCCTTCAGCCTTTTTAAAGGAGTTAATCAGCATTGGCTCTGCTTTACTTCTGTTGCTCTGCCTGATTTACCGCAGCTCTGAGCAATGATTCGTCAATTGGCAACTTCCCAGCATGCCTCAGCCAATGATGGTACCAGAAGCAAGTACAACCCAATACAGAAAGAACGCACATTGTTTTATGAGTACATATCTGAATTGTGTGTTCTTTTAACTAAACTGTCGGTCCCCATGTCCCATGTCAGGTTACCGAACTCTACCAGAATAATTTTCCAATGGATGAAGATTTAAATGTTTAATATATAACTGTCTAAATTGTGTCTCAATTACATTTTAAAGTGTTAACATTTCAAAAGAGTTAAAGTGTTCAAAAGTTTGGGGTTAGTAGGATTAAGTGCTTTTCAAGAAAGTCTTTATAGCTTCATAAAGACATTTATTTGATCTAAAATACAGTAAAAACAGTAATATTGTGAAATATTATTACAATTTATTATACGGCTCTGTGGAATACTTAATTCTTATTGGTCATCCGCGACATTCCAAGGTATGTTATGTAAGGGATAATGTACATCCAGCCGGTTGTTATCGCAAAATAAACCCCGACAGGGTGATCAGGACCCCGACGTGAAGCGGAGAGGTCTTGTATCAGCCTGAAGGGGTTTATTCTGAGATAACAACCGGCTGGATGTACATTATCCCGCTTATTACACGGCTACTTGCCACATAAGTAAATAATTAGACGCGAAATATTGATTTGAGTTGAAATATTTGAACGCAAAGCTTCCATGAAGACAGCAGTTGCGACCAAGCGGCAAATTCAAACTAGACGGACATTTAAGGGAAACGGTGCAGTCAAACCACTTATTACACAACATTTCACCACAAAAATAATTGGCAATAAAAGAATTAAGACGAAAATGTTTTAAAACCTTACCAGTTTGTTAGTTCTCTTATAATCCATTACAGCGTACAAAACAATCGTAGCAAAATGGCAGCAGCTGCGTTTGTATGAAACGAGAGCGAGTCCGCGATACCAGGATGACATAATTAAATAATTGTACACCATTTTGAATCGAGTTTTAATATTTTATTAGCTAAACAAATGCAAAGCTTCCACCAAGAAAAAATTGTTCAAGCAAGAGTACAGCGCCGACTGCTGTTACCCGGATGAGCCTGTGTTATCAGCTTTTACCGGTTGTTATCGAGGGATAGCATACCTCGGAATGTCGCGACTGACCAATCAGAATCAAGTATTCCACAGAGCCGTGTAATAATCCTCGATAACAACTGGTAAAAGCTGATAACACAGGCTCATCCGGGTAACTGAAATCTGCGCTATATGCTTGCTAGGAACAGTTTTTCTTCATGGAAGCTTTGCGTTTGGTTAGATAATAACATTTTAAAAGTCAAATCAATATTATGTGTACAATTATTTCGTTATGTCATCCTGGTATTAATATGTGGATTACTGTACCGTATCGCTTAAATGTCTGTCAAGTTTGAACTTACCACTTGCTAGAAACTGCTTTCTTCACAGTTTTCTTCACACATTTCAACTCAAATCAATATTTTGTGTCTAATAAATCAATATTTCGCATTGTGGGTCATGATCACCCTGTTGGGGGTTATTCTGCGATAACAACCAACTAAATGTACAAAATCCCTTACTTAAAATAACTGTTTTCTATTCTAATACATTTAAAAATTACAATCGCAAAGCTGAATTTCCAGAAGCCATTACTCAAGATATTCCCTATATTATAAAACCTAAAATGTGTGACTTTGTGGGGACAACATTTCAGTTCCTCATGAGGAAATGTAAAAACGCAGAATGTTTTCTGTAAGGGTTAGGTTTAGAGAGAAAAATATAAAGTCTGTTCAGTATAAAAGTCATTATGTCTATGGAGAGTCCTCAAAAAAAAAAAAAACTTGTTTTTGTGTTTGCTTATTGCTAAGCTAATTGGAAGCCCAATGCAAACATTGGGTGAAATTATTCATATTTAATTGCACTATTATTATTATTACATGACACTTTCCAGTAATGTATACAAATGTATTTCTCTCATTTTTCTGACCCCATTGTCCTTCTTGGATATATGTTTGTTTCCCTAACCTTGTTGCTGTGCATTATTGGTGCATGAATACAGTATCTGTTGGCAGCTGACTAGGTTTGAAAGCATATGCAAATGCAATCAGTGATTAGCAGTTCGCCTCCAGCATTGGAATAATCTCTGACCCAACACTAGCATGTCAAAGACCCATCATAACCCTTTCCAAGCACATATCCCAAGGTACTAATGAGCAGATGGCTGTCTAAAAGAAAGATGATGTGACTGCAGATACAGATCAAAACAAATTTATAAACACAATTTTTTTAATCTAATGCTTATTATGTGCCCAAAGACTGTTACAATAAAATACATCAGCCAAATTGTCAACCTTCACAATCCAATGCAGATGATCAAATTAATGTCAGTTTGTCCTGGGACATGCTGCTCTCAGTGCCACTTTGTTTAGCTCAGTGTAATGAGTATACACAGTACCATCACTATCTCTTCCTTCATCTCTATAATGGCCAAAAACAACCAAACAGGCATTCACATATCAGACACACACACACACACACACACCATCCTGGAACCGACCTCACTAAACACATGTTATGCGTCTTATTATGATCATCATTTCCTGTAGCTGTTTACAACAAAGTCCTCAAGAATACGTGGGATGATCAGCAGCAGCATCCATTATGAGAAATGTATTATGAAAGTATCATAGTTTGAATGTGAATGTGTCAGTTTGTTGCAGATTCAAAGTTAAGGGTCTTCAGAGTGCGTGAGAAAAGAGGAGGGAGAAGTTACTCATTTGTTTCCTATTCAGTTCCTTTTAAGGAACAAAAAAATAAAAAATAAAGATTAGGCTTTTGTGTCATTTATTAGGTTCAGCAATTTGTGTGAATGAAATTTATGCAGCAGTGCATTTTATTCTTCTCACTCACACAGAACATTACACATTTAGACATTTCAAGCGTCTGATGGGGGTGCTATAGTGAATTATAGTATCTAAAAGGTTCAACTCAAAGGTTGTAAGTTCAAAACCTGGAAGTGGTGATCCATGAGTCACTACCATCGTGCCATCAAGCTAGACACTTAATCCCAGGTTGATCTGATCTGTAAGTGTGCTGTGAGTTGCTTTGAATAAGAAAGTGTCTGTTAAAACAAGTAATCTTTCTTAAGCTGAAAGTCTCACATAGTCAAACGTTTGACTAAACAGCAAACAGTTTTCTCCACATTGCAGCTTATTCTGTGGGCAGTCTGAGGCTGGGACCAATAGAAAAGTGACTGAGAATTTTTTTTCTTTTCTGCAATTTGGAGATGCATGAGAATGGTCTGATCAGTAATGCAAAACACTCAATCTCAGAAGCATTTAATTTTCTTGAACATTGTTCTGCTGAACTGAGCCACATCCTCCAAACCACGGAACGCTTCACACATGTGAGGACTTTAGCCCACGTTAGGAGCTCAAGTGAATCCAGATGTCGCTCCAGCAATAGCCATTACTTTCACTACTAAATCATTCAATTCCTGAAGGAATGATAGTCAGACATCTAAAATGAATCGCTTGCTCTTATTGTTAATCACCCTCTAAAATATTTTTTTCTTTCTTTCTTTCTCTGAGAACTTTCACACGTTCTGGAAAAAAAATGCACAAAATGTTCAGTGGTTGTGAAAATAGGTTGATTTGGTTCTTTAGTATCTGAGATTAAAATAATGATTGTCAAACAAAGCAAAAAATGAGTAGCTGGTATTTCCTCCAAGAAAAACAAGTTTTATGATTTTTCTCTTTGTTGTTTAGTGTCTGGAACTTATTGAGTTCTGCTGCATGTCTTTGCGTGCATATGTATAATTAGCCTTTCATCTAAAAGTGTGTTTATCACGTACATATGAACATTCATTCTTTGGAAGTGTTGTTTTGACTGCACAAATATATCAGGCAAAGAACTATGTTTATGTTCTATGTGAATGTTTAAATCCTCAAAACAGCCTAGGGAAGACTATATGAGGACTTTAAGAGAAGCAGTTTGCTTTGTACTGTGGGGTCCAGCAGTTGGAGACAGCTAATGAAAATGTTTCTTATTTATTTGTATATTGATTGATTGATTTATTGATGTACGCCCTACCATTCAAAAGTTCAGTAAGATCTCTCTCTCTCTCTTTGAAATAAAGTAATACTTCTATTCAGTGAGGACTCATTAAGTTGATCAAAAAGTAGAGTAAAAACATATTGCAATATTACTGTTATTTTTTATTATTAAATGAATGCAGCCTTGGTGAGGATAACACTCTTCTTTCAAACACAAACAAATCTTGCTGACTCCAAACATTTGAACAGTAGTGTGATATTTAAAATCCTAAAATATTCGAAGATTAATTCAACACTCATTCTTAATATCTCATTTTATGCATTACTACACTCATAATATCTGAGTGACTGCTATCTGATATGACTATGAAAAAAGAACTGGTCAAAACAGCTACAGTCCGCTACGAGTTATTTTTACCAACTCTCATTGCTTTCCTCTGTTTGATTCAATCACAAAACCCCAGTTTCATCCGTAGGCTATATCACATCTGGCTGGCTAACGTGAATACATGTATTTACAAAGTTGTGGCAGGTTGTCTGAGCGTGTTCTCTCAGATACAGACATGAGTAACGGGCGCCGTTACGCTAAATGATTTTAGCAAATGGCTGCAATATAACAAAGAGTGAAAAATTTAAGGGGGTCTGAATACTTTCCGTACCCACTGTATATGTGTGTATATGAGATGACTTTGGGCAAACTGAGTCAGTAATTGGAGACAAACAGTATCTATATGAAGTGTACAGGGTTGGAGTTGTTTTCCACGAGGCTGAAATCCCAGTGTGGATGCAGAATCCCACAAAAGACTTCCAAGGAAAACAGTGGCCCCACTGACCCAAGCAAAGCCAAGGGGCAATGCTCTGGAGCCAAGCACGGGTCCCGGGAGAGCTCCACCGGGTGACTGAGTTACAAAAGAAAACAGTCTAATGGAGAGAGGCAGAACCGATCGCTTCTGTCTGTGACTTCTGAGAAAGGGATGATGAAAAGCCACATGTGTGGTTTCTATTAACCTGAGGAGGGCTTTTGTGCTTCTTACCAAAATATAGCACCTATGAGAAACATAATACATTTTTTTTTAAATACATTACTGTTTAAAAGGTTGGGGTCAGATAAAAAAATAAATAAATAAATAAATAAATAAATATATATATATATATATATATATGCATTCAATTGATCAGAAGTGACATCAAGACATTTATAATGATTTCTATTTGAAATAAATGCTGTTCTTTTAGGCTTTCTATTCATAAAAAATCCTGAAAAAAAATGTATTATGGTTTGCACAAAAATAACAAGTAGCACAACTGTTGTAAATGTCACTATCAGTGTGTTTCAACATTGATAATAAGAAGAAATGTTTCTCGAGCAGCAAATCAGCAGAATGATTTCTGAGGGATCATGTGACACTGACGACTATAGAAATGGCTGCTGAAAATTCAGCTTTGCATCACAGAATGTAATTACATTTTAAAACATATTGAAATATAAAACATTTATTTTAAATAGCAATAATATTTCATAATATTAAATGTAGCCTCTGTGAGCATTAGCGAATTTAAAGAAACATAAGATAGTAGTAGTGTATTCTTTCAAAACACAAATTTAATTTAAAACTGTTCATTGCTGCACTAGATCAAAAGTCAACATATTTTGTTTTATTTTTCTAATTTATAATCACTTATCCAGTCTAATAAAATGTGGCAGAATTATTCACAATGGCTGGGAGAGTTTTAAAGGCATTAAAATAATAATAATAACAATGTGTATACAAGACAAAAACAAATTGCTAACATGTCTGTAATAGCTCCTTAATTTGCACTCCTCTTGATAAAACATTCACATGTGACCCGTTTGTGTGGCAGACTTATTATAGTAATCAGTTTTGGATGATATGTAAATATTGCCAATGTTTAGATTTTCAAGTAGAGTCTGTCATTACAAATGCAGTCTCATAGCACTAGTCGGGCCCAAAGCAATCATGCATGTATTAATATGCCACAAAATCGCTACTAACATTACCATAAAT
The DNA here is from genome assembly GCF_001515605.1 of Sinocyclocheilus anshuiensis. Lineage (NCBI taxonomy): Eukaryota > Metazoa > Chordata > Actinopteri > Cypriniformes > Cyprinidae > Sinocyclocheilus > Sinocyclocheilus anshuiensis. The sequence goes on along the minus strand of NW_015536698.1, from coordinate 1,992,122 downwards.
GTCCAACAAGTCTTGTTTACAAATCCACTCGCTGCACATTCAAGAGTGTCCGAGACGGAGCCTCACCTCAATACCAATTTACTCAAATAGACAAACAGTGTTAAATCACTTACAGTGAACAATTTCAAAAGGGCTCATGTTGTCTGTTTCAATGGAAGAGCAAATTTTTATTACACCAAAAATATAATGCGCATTATTCCTTTCTAAAGAACCCAACATATTCAAATGGAGCTTAAAGAAAAGGTGTGCCATATTGTCTGTCTGCTATCCATAATTGACGACTATTCAAACTTGCATTTGCGCCATGTAACCTCTGTAATAGTTGTAAGTGGTGGACTGGAGAAGGTTCTTAACAATTGAAATTAAGCAGCAGAGATCTATTTAGTGGAGTATTTGATGGCTCTAATGTAAATGATACATGGGAAAACTTTGCTGCTCACATTCTCTGGCAAAGCTCTTTATAGAGTTTGAGAACAAAATGAATCATTGTGTAACTCACACTGATGCACTGTCAATAAAATGGTAATGAAAATTAGTATTCTTTCTTTTTTTAATTTTGGTATTAGAAAAAAAATGTAAATCTTATCACTAAATGTGGCTGTATGCATGATTAGGAAAAACACAAATTCCATATGATGCTGAATTTCATATATAGACCAAATAGATGGCACTTTGATGCACTGCTATTTAAAGCATGACATTTTCTGTGTATTAAATGAGATGATTTCAAGATTATGCTGATAAATTATTTAAAATAACAGACCATTTAAAAAAGCATTAGCCTTAAAGCTATGCATTCTTGGACTGCAATTCAGAGAGGACATATAAGTGCAAAATTTTACTGAAATATCATTGTCTATATTTCACTGTACATATTTTGAAAAAGTAATAACAGTAAATAAAAGATGGTCATTATTATATTCTTAAATAAAAAGAAAAAAGAAAAAAAGTAAAAATAACATTGTATGTAATTAAATAATTAACATGTTAAATTGTTAAGCAGGAGGAACGGTAAGGAATTTTCTTTTTATTTGAAAAATATCTGAATCGGATTACTGAAACAGATTTAGAAGATCCTCAAGGCCACTATATTACTTTCTTTTTGTTCTAATGGATTCAGATGTCCCAACTGCAGATTGCATGTTGCATTTAATTGGTGAAAATCAATCAATCAATCAATCAATCAATCAATCAATCAATACTTCAAAGTATATGAAAGTCCCCCTAACAATTTGACAAGAACACATTCAAACACATTTAATTCGATAAATTAAATAGCAAACAAATGTTTGTTGTAATAGGTTTGTTGTAAATGAGATGTTCTGAAAATGTCCAGCTCTGAATGAATAAATGTAAATGTGCAACAATTTAGCTATTTCTGTATTAATTTTACTATCAACAAAACAAGCATGATTGTTTCTCCTTCAGGGAACGAGGGTTACATACGTAACCGAGACGTTTGTCACAATTAGGATCACTTACATAAAACCAGCTGGTGGCAGTTTATGTGTATTAATGTATTGTATATAAATAATTGAGAACACAAAGTCTTATAAAATTCTATTATGTAAAGACTGAAGAGGTTTTGGAAAAGAGAGGATGATAACCTACTACATTTCCATTTCCCCCTGAAATCCAACTAAACTATAAAAGAGAGAAGCATGTGAACATCTTAACCTTTTTGGAGGGGTTCAAGTCTGTCTTTGCATTTGGCGGTTTGCCTGGGTGTTTCAAGCCCTGCATACTTTCATCTGCGTAGTTAAAAAAAAAAAAAAACATATTTGAGGAGCCTTCCTCAGATTTCTAATATCTAATATCTAACTAATTATTTTGCATGACATAATAGTAAACATTTTTTTAAATGTAATTATTTGTTTGAAAGTTTAATGTAACCCAAAACATGAGGAAATAGTGCAGCTACTGTCTTTCAAACATAATGTAGTTTGACATCTTTACCATTTGGTGTCAGAGTTGCCTCCTTCAAGGACATTTCTAAACATTTCTAACTGAATAAGTACATTTGATTTGTGTTTTAGCTGTTTGCAAGAGGGATGTTTGCTATAAATTCCTCATTCATCATTATTTTGTGCAATTCTCTGCTTATTTATTTATTTATTTTATTGTCATTCGGTGAGAACAGTTACAATATTTGTGAATAATGCACGCAGGATCAAATTGAAGGTATAATGAAATATTACAAATTATATTTTTCACACACACGCACACACACACACACACACACACACACACACACACACACACACACGCACACACATGTTGTGTTTCCATGTTTTATGGGGACATTCCATAGGCATAATGGTTTTTATACTGTACAAACTGTATGTGCTATTGCCCTACACCAACCCTACCCCTAAACCTACCCCTTACAGGAAACTTTGTGCATTTTTACTTTCTCAAAAAAGCTCATTCTGTATGATTTATAAGCTTGTTTCCTCATGGGGACTTCAAAAATGTCCCCACAAGGTCAAAATTTACTAGTATTACTATCCTTGTGTGGACATTTGGTCCCCATAACGTGATAAATACCAGGTACACGCATCACGCACACGCACACTAATTGCAATGATACAATGATTATGGCATTTTTAAGGTAATTTAGAGGTTTTATCTGTGTTGAAATATGAAATATTTTGAATTTAACCTATTAGAAGTACATAATATATATATATATATATATATATATTTTTTTTTTTTTAATAAAACATGTCTTCTACTTTTTTTTTTTTATTACAACAAGTCTGCATGTTCAATAAAGATCTTCCTCTTATTTTCCAATAATAATTTATGTGATTGTGATTCTGTAGAAAATCAACAACAGTGAATGACATCTCTCTGTCTCTCTCTCCTGCATCATCAATAGCACACATGATGCAAGTCACTTATGGGGTCCCAGAGCAAGACCCTTGATTCGCTGCAGTGGTTCTGAGCGCGCACACACACACACACACACACACACTGCTGCACACTTTAATTAAAGCCTTTGAGAACTGCGAATTTTCAGAAGAGGGCAACATGCAAACTTTCGACCACTTGACAGGTATATTTAAGTTCTGCAAGTTAAACCAGATGGACATCCATTTTATACAAGAATCTAAATGTGAAGGCTGGAAAAGAGTATGGAAAAGATATAAAACAAATCACAGAAGAAAGAAATTAAGAAGTGCAATCGCTGAGGCTGATCTTGATTATCTGTTAGTGTGTTTGAAGTTTGGGCCAATCAGCGACACATCAGATATGATTTAAGATGAACTGGCAGGACATTAGAAAGAAGAGCCGGTCTTGTTTGCTCATCTAGCTGCACAGAGAAGCAATCGCGTGCCTTCATGAGGATACTTCTAAAAAATGTCTATAATTCATGTATGCATGTTTTACTTCTCAACATCTGCACGATGAGGGACAAACAAATATCAGAAAGTCAATGTCAATCAAAAGGCAACACGGCCTGCACGGTGTATTGAATTATTCCCGTCCGGTTATTTTGCTGAAAGCGTCTCTGTAGCCAATGTTTAATCTGAAATGGTCTGTGTTACCTCCTGCTTTTTTTGACAGCTTTCTCAATCCAAGTGATATGCCTTTTTCAACATCAAAAATGCAGTTCAAAATGGGTCTATCGAGCATTTGAGGACATGTGTATTTCTACCGCCATGTGTCTTTGAAGTTTTACAAGACACAGAAGACAACATGCTGAAGAATAAACATTTCAAAATCACAGCACACTGAAAAATACCTTGAAAGCAAACCGTTCGCTGTTGTGCTAATCCACCGAAAGAGGGAACTGTGCTTTTAAAGAGGTGTCTTTGCTCCATCTAGTGAACCTTTTTGGTATGGTGAAAATGAATTAAATCTGCACTGTGAGCTCCGGCTAAGATCCATGTGCATATTAAAATTCAAAGCAGTGCTTCATTTCAGACTCCTGTCCGTCCTGTTGCACTTTGATTTCATCATATTGGTGGATTAAGGTAATCTTTGCTTCCTGATCAACTAGTCTGCAAATTATGAGCTCAGTTGATGATATCCTTTGTAAGATCCCTGTCTGCCTCCCATCATTTTTAATTAGGTCCATCGAGGAATGAATGGTCAATACTGAATGTCTAACTTTACATAAAAGCTTATAATTTAGTTGAGATTTACAATAAGACCATGTCCTTTGTGAGACAATGGAAGCATGGACAAATTACACTGAAACAAAATTATAACCTTAAATGGTGACATCTAAATTAAGAAGTTTTAAAGTAGTTTAAAATATTATTTAATATTGCTGAATTAACCTACATACTTTTTTTTATACCACAAACATTTCTTTATATATGTTAAATCATGTATAAATATCTCTATAAAGTAACAATTGCAAGTTATCACCTTATTCAGTGTACAGTATTGATGAAAATATGCTATAGATTCACCAGAAATAATATTTAAAATCAGTTTTGTTTGTTCAGATTTGTTTTTTTTCTTTTCAAAAAGTTTGTCATTAGGTGAAACAAACCAAACAGTGTGATTTTATTTCAGAGTATGAAAGCTTTCAGTTTGTTTGTTTATGTATTTATTTATTTCCTATACTATCCCCATATTTATTGGCTTCAAATTAAAGTTTCTTAGAAATCCTGTACTTTACACTAATTTAGATATAGCACCAATAGTTTATAATAGAGGGTATACATACAAAGAGTGCTTTATATTTTTACACGGCGACATACATCTTATTGGTAGTCATGTCTGATTTCACCTTTGTAGATCATATCTAATTTTTAAACTGATGATGTTACAACTCAGCACTCTCCTGTCTCACTTATTTCACGTATGTTTGTTATGCTATGTATTAATGCTTTGGCAATAAAGTTTAGTGCAGTAAAACATATATGCATTAAGAAACGCTCGGCTCTCTGAGCGAGTGAGTTTAAAAAATATATTTGCGAGCTGTAGAACTCTGAGACATTGTCAGTATTAAGAAGCTCTAATGCTGTAGTGTTGTGTTCTGCCATTCACCTGAGTCTTAGAAAAAAATGGACATTTAGGTAAAATAAATAAATAAAATGTGGTTACATTGTACAACAAAAAAGATGAATTATACATCCTCAGTTCTTCTAGACAATCCTCTTATAATGTTTAATTGAAGCTCATTAACACAGACTGCCAATTAAAGGCTACACAGACAGCAGTCCAGCGAATGGTTAAGTGCTTTGGGATTTGGTTACAAGTCCTTTTACATTTTCCATGCCTGCTATTTTTTCAATTAATGTGAAAGAGGCTTGTGCAACAACTTGTAATAAGCATGAAATAGATGTTAAATTCATCTTAGATAGGCCAAGCAAACGCATTGGCAGTTTCCACTCTACTTAGAGGTGTTTTATTTATATAAGATACAGGTTAGGTCTTCTGGAGAGCTGGAAATGCAGATGATTCGAAGTAAGATGCGTTGCAGCTGTTTAATTTTCTGTCTGATCAGAAGAACTTTTCTAAAGATTTTCTAAAGACTTCTAAAG
>NW_015536698.1:1969134-1986540 GCF_001515605.1 Sinocyclocheilus anshuiensis | reverse complement strand
TTTAAAGACTATATATATATATATATATATATATATATATATATAATTTCAGTATGGATATTGACAACCATTTTTCTTTTGCAGACATTTTAATTATTTTTTGTGATACATGAACATTAATGACATACTGCAATACTGCAACATTCTCCTACAATAGTTGAGTACAATATCAGTGTGAGACTTTTCTTACTTCAAATAAATACTATATAAGTGTTTTCAGTGAAGTTAAGAGAACCCAAACTCCAGCTCCACTATACAGAAGCTGTTATATTTCAGGTGGGATGTATTGAAATCAGCGTCATGTATTTCTAATCTACCCTCTGCCTCTGAAGCATCAATAAGGAAAGGCCATATCCCTTCTCCCTGAAGTGATAATTACCCACATCGCTATTGATTCACCTATTGATGCATTGCTAATTGTTTGCGGCTCTTTATTTATTTAATTCATTTCCGTGCTAATGTGTATGTGTTAACCTTGAGTCGAGGACTTCGGCAGAGTTTGGGATGCAGATGTGGGGATGTCGGCGTTTGGATTCTACTTTAAAATGGCAGAGATTTTGTGCCGTTCGCACTTTGAGGCTCGACTGCTTAAACAGAATGTCAATTCGAGCCAAATTTGAGTTGCCGTAACAATTCTTTCTTGACGTTGTTGAGATATTGAATTTCGTCCCAGCCTTGAATGTTTCCAAGTTTTCTGAGTGGTCTCACAGGTGCTCGTTGAAGATGGCACAAGATGCAATTATATTGACAAAACTCGAAACCACATTAAATAAGAGATGGAATAATAATGAAGATTTTATGTATCGTTAAAAAAAGAGAGAGAGAGATTTGAATTAAAAACAACAAATGCATTCAATTTGACTTTAATTAGTTGTATCGATTCCTATACATATTCAGAAACCCAAGGCTATCATTGTGTAGGTGAATACTCATTTACTCCCTTTTTGCTCTAAGAGAACGTTTGCATTTTTTATTTTTAAGTTGAGTAAATATCGACGATAAAATCTGCTTTGATATAGAGCTTGATATGAACACAAGTGTGATTTTATCAACCACAAGCACATGAATCAGGAAAATGATCCACAGAGTAACTTTTTATGATGGCAAGAGAGTAAAAAGAAAAAGAGGAGCATGAAAACACAAAACACCTGATTCATGGTGGAAGAATACAACATGAATATGAAACTGTATGGCAAACTGCTGTTTGTGGCATGGTCTGGGTCTACAGTGCATGAGAGGGAGCGTTATGAATATGCAGAGTCAGTACAGAGATACATCTAGAGCTAATGTGTGCGAGTGATACTGAGAGATAATGCGTTTGTGCGTATGTATACGAGTTTGCGGAGCTGAAGGTGTTTGTGCTGTTATGCCCTCTGGCTTGGCTGCCAGCTTCTTTCCCCCACTTCAGAGCCAGGAGGCAGACTGCCGAGGAATACCGATCACCTTGGCCAGAGATGCTCCTTTGAGCCTTTCTCTGGCATCTTTTCCCCTTCTGCCAGCTTCCTCCTCTGCTCCTATCTTCCCTTCTGAAGTTGACAACAAAGACATCCTCGGGGTCCTCCTTGATGTAAGACCCGCTCTTGATCTTTTTTCCCTATGTTTTTTGTACCTTAGTCTTGCGCTACTTTCATATTCCGCTAGAACAATATTTACACTCCAGAAGACAAAGCCGGGGTGAATCTTTCATGCTGGCCAGGGCCCTTCAGAAAGAGCCAATCATCTGGCCATGTTTCGGCTTCGTTACCTGGTCAGGCTTATCAGATATGAGGGACAGGTAACCTCCGGCCACGCCGCACAGTCATGCACTGTTCTGATCCCGAGCCAAGGATGGAGCTGCCTGGTGCGTCGGAAGACTTTGTTCCCATCTTGATTTGCCTAAACCTATCCGTTTATAATTGAACTGCTCTTTGCGAGTGCAAGAGAAAAAATTGTGAGCGCGGGCCGAGTTACATCTATCGGGCTGAAAGTTTTTCATCTCTTCCCTTCTTCTCTGACATGGAGTACCTCCATCACGGCTGCCATAGTTCCCTCTTTTCCCCCTGCCCTCCCTCGCTCTTTCGCTCTCTCTTTCCTTCCCCGCTTCCATGAGGAGAACTCTCCAAAGAGCTAATTAGTGAAGCGAGCGAGTCCAGAAAGTCATGGTGGAGCTGAAGGAAGAGCATCGTGCCTCGCTCGCTCGTCCACACGCTCGCCGGCTAACGGTCAGGGTCCTGCAAAGGGGTCACCGAAGTAACGAGTAGCAGGAAGACTGACACAGACAATTGAGGGAGCTTCTGAGAGTGATGAGCCACTGACAGGAGGTTTCCTTCAAGAGTCCAAATGGCTTAGAGAGGGACAGGCTCAAAATACCTGAAAGTACAGAAGCGGTCGATGTTAACGACATGCTAACACAGGCTGCTCCATATCGCTCACTCTTGACAGGGAGACAGAGCTTTGCTGACATACTTAGAGGAAGCCAGGGGTACAAGAATTAAAAATAAAATGCTATCCAAAATATTTGCTCAGTGACCAAAGGCAGTGCTCGGTTACATCCAATATACTCAGAGTTATTTAAAAAAAAAATGACTGACTGACAGTAACAACGAATTTAATTGCAAATAAATAAATACATAAAAATAAACCAAGTAATATATTTACAATATAATATTAATTTAAATAATAATTTGCAAAAAATGTCCTTACGATGAAAGTTAATGGGATCCGGTGTTGTTTTGGACCCCATTGATTTTCATTGTACAGGCAAAAAGTGTTTTTTTTTTTATGTTCCACAGAAGAAAGAAAGTCATATAGGTTTGAAACGACAACATTTTAATTTTGGGTGAACTTCAGGTAAAAACTGAAAATCATTCTGACTAAATAGACCTGGCATTAAGTTACTAAACAAAAGTATACATATTTTTTATTACTTAGATAAAGTAGGAAAAAAAAATTAAGTTTTGTGTTTTCATGTCATCCCAAACCTGTACAACTTTCTTCTGCCAAACATAAATTATGATATTTTTGCAGAATGTTGGTAAGCAAACCATTTTAGTTACAACTGATTTTCTTTGTATGTGTGTGTATAAATCAAAATATCTTTGTGTTCTGCAGAAAGTCATTGCGGTTAGGAATGACATGAGGGTGAGTTATTGATGGCATAATTTAAATTTTCCCTATAAGGTGACAATTTCAGGTTCTTTTTCTTTTCTTTCAGTATTTATACATTACTGATTTCCAAGCTGGTAAATAAAAGCAATTAGCCAATTTTAATAATCTACAAGTCAGCTGTTGAATTTATATTGTATTACAACAGACCTGAAAATGGTTAAATAAAATGTTTTTAATACAATTAGAGAGCTTTTAAGTAAATGAACATAGACTAAACAATTAGAACAGCCATAACCAGATGTACGGACATAAAACTAGAAAAGTTGGGGAAAAAATGCTTTAAAGTTCAATAAATACAATGCAAAGACATGGGAAGGCAGAGTTGGTGAGAGAGCATAGGTGATGTCACGATAGGATCTGGCATGAGAGCCAAGCCATGTTAAACGCAAAAGGAAGAACAAAAGGATTCTGGGAATGTCCATTGGGTCCTCCATTGCTTTCAGACCAAACTTCAGGAAAAGGTTATGGGGTGGCCATTATATTTTCATGATGATCATTTATTTATTTGTCAAGCAAATCCAATCAGAATAGCAGCCGGGCTTTGCACAAAGCAAACTGTGGTAATTAGCAACACTGGGAGTGGTGGCAACAACTCAGACTCCATCCACTGACTTTTATGTGTGTGTGCAGAGAGGTGTGGGCCTAAATATTGATGGAGTTGCCAAAGCACATGGTGAAAACTACAAACAGTGTTGTACTGGACTGCCAGAGCACGGAGGTTATCATAAAGATGGCATGCCAACCAACTTGTACAAATCTAAGCTGCTGAAACTCAAATTGAGGACACGCTGGTCCAAACGTGAGTGAGATCTGAACTATTCACTTTTTGTTTTGCTCCAGCTATCCTAACTATTTTAGCCCATACGCAAATGCAATACATGTACATTTCCATATATGAAATATATTGTCATATGAAGTAAAACATGAAACCTATTATAAATTGGAAAAATGTTATATATCAACATATAAAGTATATCTAGCTCATGCAAATATGTATACTTATGAATGTGTACATGAATAAATTTTTGACGTATATGTCATGTACATGCATATCCACCCTAAAACCCATCAATACATGTTGATATTGCAGTATATAAGTAAATAAAAAAGATAAACATGTATTTAAAAAAAACAATTACAGAAACATACATAAACATACAGATTTCTTTTAATTTTATGTATGTTGTTTTAATATATATATATAAATAAATCATATGTTGTTGACATGTATGGTTGCTATATATAATACCAAAAAAAAAAAAAAATCATCATATACTGTAGATATTATTAACATATGTACATATAGAGATTTTACTATTGGGATTTTATGTATGTTTTGAACTTGTATGTTCATCTGCCCAGACAATGTACATATTTAAAAATGATATATCACCTTATAGGTAACATATATGGCAATACATAGGACAATATATGTCATATATTACATAGCACTGTGTTCTAATAATAAGATTAAAAAGTGCTGATAACATTCACATATATCATCATATTTTAAGAAACAATAGTGTTTCCTAGTTGAAGTTTGAAAAAGAGTTGGCACTTCTTTGATAACTTCATGTGGAGATTTAATTGAAAATTAACTGCATAACAGTATTTTTTTAAGGTGTCAAATAAATTCAAATGAAAAAAATTGTTTTTGAATTACATCATAAAATCTGTATAAAATTATGAGCAGAATTTGCAATAAGGTGAAACCAAGTAGCAGTCCATTAAAGAAACATTAGTCATATTTTCTCATGTACTATTCTTCACTACTTTCTTTACTTTTGACTCTCAAATCTTACAAAAACTGATGAAAGCAGGGGAAGTGAAAGCGAAAGCACAAATGTCCATTTTTCAACCAAAAAAGATGCATTAATGCAACACACGCTTTCTTACAGTAGCAACACACTGCTGAACATGACAAAGCTTCTTGTTCAGAGCAATGTGTTTGTCTGCATATAAAATGTAACATCCTGTCATCGCCTCGTGTGTCACGTGGGACCTCTTTAGTGTAATCCCATGATTCCTTTATCTCCAGTCTGGTTCCTCAAAAGAGCGTTAATTACAAAAAACCTTCATTTCTTTTAATATGGTTCAGGCCAATTAAACGTTTTTTTTTTTTTTTTTTTATGAGGCTTATTCCTTGATTGTTAATCGTTGTAAATATATTAAAAGAAAGGGAGTGCGACACAGAAAAGTGCTTTGTACATCTGCTTTACGATGAATTTTTAAAACATACCCCAGATTTTGACCATGTGCCATCCTGGTTCCTTAAACTGTGCTGTCCTTTCTGCATCTCACCATTCGCGATCAAATGTGCCGTAGTGAGAATTCTATTTAAATCAAACAGAGAAGTCATTTGTATGAATACATTGTTCTATCCACAGCTCTTGTTGAGGCAGATTCAACACTGGTGAGCATATCAAAATTATATCATATTTAATGAGACGCACTGTGTAATTCAAATGATAACTATTTGTATATCCAAAGCCTTGTATGCAAGGACTTTGCATGCTGCGCCTGTAATTACAATGAATGGAAACATGAGGCTTGTATCCAGTTCCTACTTGTCCCCGTTTTCAGAGCACTTGTCACAGCTCCCATCTTTAATAAATTCTTGCTCTATTAAATAATTCAGCCTTTTATCAATAAAGCTCAATGTTACTCTATCTCTTAGTCTTCACATTCAATTGTAAGACTATTTCTTTATTCATTATCTGTGTCATTTTGTCACTTTCTAATGTGCGGCTCTCTGAAACGGCAATCTGTATTTTTCCTAGTTCTCCGTCTTTTCATCTCTCACATCCATTTTTATTTTCACTCCCTCCCTGTGCTCATGGAACAGAGTATTATCAACGTTCCTGACGTGTCCCCTGTTGTCCATCTTATTCCCTGCCACTGAAATAGAAATACTAAACTTTTTGGTTTCAATTTGTATTGATTTTGTGGATTAGCTCAACTAATTAGATACTTACAGAGGTCAATATGTTTTCTAATGAAGTGCAGAGAGCCCATCCACATTTCATCCTCTGCAATCACGATAATCTCTCCTAAGGCAAGAGTACTTGTATTTTTTTCACTGTTTTGTGGGTCACAACCTCTCAGAATACATTAACATAACAGAGCGATTCTAAAATGAAAAGTGTAAACAGTGATGAACACTAATGATATCGATTTAGCACGGTCCGAGTCGACATGACAGACAGATTTGTCCCGCAGTGGCAGTATTTCAGGGATTAACATTGTCCTGGTTTGGTGAATCTTCATTTGTTTTCACTTTTCAGTACCTCTGGGCAGCATGAATTATTAAAATGCCTCTAATGACACGAGTAGTGCCAGATAAAACCATGACCTTGTAAGGATTGATCTCCTGAGATACACCAATAAACTCTAATTTGGATGCTCTTGATATGGCAAAATCTAGATTTATATTCAAAACGCCATCGATTGTCATCCAATTATTCTGCGCCTTTTCATTCCACTCGGCCTCATTGATTCCATGCTGTTGTTTGAGTTGCAGAATTACTGCTGACAACATGCAGTGTAATTTTGCACAAGTATGATTCAATACTGTATATTTTTCATTGTAGGTTATTTAGTAAAATGCATGTCCATGTAAATAATGTTAATGTTAACGATTTGGGGTAGCTACTTTAAACCATGAGTTTTTTGTAAGACTGAAGATCTAAAGAAATGAAACGAAATAAGGGACATCTTGCTTTCTGTATTATGACGAATGGTTCTTAACAAAAAAAAAAAAAAATGCATGCATGGATGAATTGTTCACAGTAAGATCTATAACTTGCATTTAGAAAATAGATGGGGTGAATTGCATTTCATGTCAACTTTAAAGGAACAGTTCACTCAGTTCAGTACGACTTTTGAAAATCTTTTGAAAAAAATAAAATAAAATTTCATAGTTCAGCAAAAAATGAAAATTTGCTGAAAATCTACTCACCCTCAGACCATTCAAGATGAAGATGAGTTTCTTCATCCTAACAGATTTGGAAAAAAAAATTAGCATTACATCACTTGCTCACCAATAGATCCTCTGCAGTGAATGGGTGCCGTCAGAATGAGAGTTCAAGCAGCTGATAAAAACATCACAATAATCCACAAGTAATCCACATGACTCCAATCCATTATTTAACATCTTGTGAAGTGAAAAATCCACCATTAAGATGTTTTTAACTTTAAACCTTCACTTCTGGTTTTCACTTGTAAACAGCACTTGATATATGTGCATAGGACTCATATTTTAGCTGGAAGCAATGGTTTGGATTTAAAAACGTCATCAATGATGGATTTGTTTAGTACAAACACAGCTTTTGGCTTCATGAGATGTTAATTGATAGACTGGAGTGGTGTGGATTACTTGTGGATAATTGTGATGTTTTTTTTTTGTTTATCAGCTGTTTGAACTCTCATTCTGACGGCACCCATTCACTGCAGATGATCCATTGGTGAGCAAGTGATGTATTGCTAAATTTCTCCAAATCTTTTCCAAAGAAGAAACAAACTTACCTACATCTTGGATTGCCTGAGGGTGAGTAAATATTCAGCAAATGTTCATTTTTAGTTTAACTATTGGGTTAACGTTGTTTAGTTTAGAATCTTTCAAACAACAAGAAACAGATCAAAGCCCCGATCACTGTTCTGTTGTAAATACAATTGAAATGTGTAAAAGCTTAAAGTCAGTATGAAATCACATTTGACCCTTTTTACTTTCTTAGTGCATATTTCTAGTCTTTCTGTGAACAATTCATTGGTTATTATAAGAAAAAAAAAAGTTGTATAATCTTTAATTAAAATGTATGTCTATTGTCACCGTTTAGCTAGTAATGATTTTATAAGAACCAATTGTTTAGTAAACTCTAATTATATTATGGTATGTAATGCCCACTTTTCACATCCCAATCAGTCTGTGATTCATAAAATCCTTACAATTTTCTTGTTCAATATCTAGTTTCACTTGTCATATTTGTTGTAAGCGAAGTGCTGCAGACAGCAGTTGGAATTGACTTTAATAGTGCTGTCTCACTCTAATTGTGCTGTGTATATATTTAATCTCCAGTAAATTATCTTGATTTAACGACAATTGTTTTTGCACAAAACGTCTCCTAACAATGTGTGTGTATGTGTGTCAGGTTATTTCATTATATCCTACTACTGCTCTTCCAGTGAAAAGACAGTTGTGTGACAGAGTGTGTGTATGTGTGATTATGTGTGTTTGTGTCTGCTGTCTGAGAATCTACAAGCAGGGACCGCAGTGGGACTTGTCTGTGCGTGGGGCTAAGTGAAGGTGACAGTGTTTCTGAGCAGCTTCCTCCCGCACAGGAGAGTGATGAGACTCCCTGTGATTGAAGGAACATTCCTGCAGGCATCCTGCTAGGCTTGTAGGATTCAGAGCACTGTCACCAGGGGAACGGCAGCCGTGGCTACCCCAGGCCTTAAGGTGTTAGCCTATTGCGAACAGCCAACGGCACGCTGGAAGTGACCTGGCAGAGACAGAAGTTCAATTATAAACTGCATCTATTGGATGCACACAATAATAATAATCATTTATGGCATTTACATTGTATTATTAAGCTATTAATATAATTGTATATAGAAAGAAAATTGCATTAAATGCTTAAAAAACATTCAAGTAGGCATATCTTTGATGGAGGATTTGGTTAAGACGGTATGCATGATTATGAGTCTCTACTGGAAACCAAACAACTTTCTAAGATCCATATTTGTGGAAAAATATCACGTAGGGTGGAAGAGGCAGGTAGCACAGACTGTCAAGGTTCTTAAAGGTCTAGTTAGCAGAGGTAATAGATGAGAGTTGTCAGTTTCACAGTTTATGAGCCCCACGTGTCCCCTGAGAGCTACCGTAGCCTCTGGCCATTCTGCCCTTACCTAAGGCATGGACCGCTGGAAAAAAATATAAGAGAACCTGATGCTTCTAGTCATTCTGCATCCCTGCATCCATCTCAAAATAATTGGTGAGGCACCTTTCCACAGAAAAAGAGAGGGGGTATGAAAGAGTAATAGCTTGCAGCAAAACTGCACAGGTCTGTTGGTTCAACTCTGATACACCGAGTCGGTGAAGGTTGTTTCTCCAGCGGAAAGTTTGGAAAAAGTTCCGTGTGACTTAAATGATTAAGTGTGTATCTCGGAAATGTAAGGTCTTTTTGTACACAAGAGTTTTTTTCTTATTTGTAGTATTTAAACTAGTAATGTTACGGGACGACAGGGACGAGAGGCGGATCCATATGCAAGGCTTTTATTTAGAGGCGTGGTCATGAAACAGGCAAGGGTCGGACAACAACACTGGTACAACACAGGCAAGACAAAAGAGTATTCCTTGGGCAGGTGTGGGTCTTCGACCGGCAAACGTAATCCAGAGGGCGAGGCAAACGGGTAATCCAAAACATGCAATAATCCAGGCAAGGGGCAAACATAGTCCAAACGACAAGACGAGAGAAATCTAAGACAGGCAGATAATCAGGTAACAGGTAATCACAAGACAAGACTAGACTAGGAACTAGAAACTAGGGCAGAAAACTGTCTCTGTAATGTAGCTATCACTGGGAAAGCGATAAGCACTAAAAAATACTCTGCGACCTGAGCAGGATCTAAATGGATGTTATATAGTGTGTGTGATTGGTTTCAGGTGAGCGTGTGATTAGTGAAATGGCAGATGGGAAATGTAGTCCAAGGTAACGTGAAACAGTCTGTGTAGTGTGAGAGTTAATATAATGGAAGGGTGACCTCTGGTGGTGAATGAATGGAAGGGCAGGCACAGGATCCATGACAGAGCCCCCCACCAAGGAGAGGCTTCCAGACGCTCCTAAAACAGTAAAATCCAGGAGGGTGGTGGAGCGGAGGCGGAACACAGGGAGGGATGGAGGGCCAGGTCCATGTGGAAGTGGAGGGACAGGCAACTGAGGCAGAGCCGGCAGAGCAGGATACCAAGGCGGAGCAGGGAGCCAGGGCGGAGCTGGCAGAGCAGGGAGCCAGAGCGGAGCCGGCAGAGCAGGACACCAGAGTGGAGCCGGCAGAGCAGGAAAACAGGGCGAAGCCAGCAGAGCAGGGAACCAGAGCGGAGCCGGCAGAGCAGGGAACCAGAGTGGAGCCATCAGAGCAGGAAACCAGGGCGAAGCTGGCAGAGCAGGGAACCAGAGTGGAGCCGGCAGAACAGGGAACCAGAGTGGAGCCATCAGAGCAGGAAACCAGAGCGAAGCTGGCAGAGCAGGGAGCCAGGGCGGAGCCGGCAGAGCAGGGAGCCAGGGCGGATCCAGCGGAACAGAAGACCACCACGGTGGAACAGACGGAACAGAAGACCACCAGAACATAGCTGAAGACCACCACCGCAGAGCAGACGGAACAGGTGGAGCAGAAGGCCAGAGCAGGGCAGAATACCACCACGGCAGAGCAGAAGACCACCAGAGCATAGCTGAAGACCACCACGGCGGAGCAGACGGAACAGGCGGAGCAGAAGACCACCAGAGCAGTGCAGAAGACCACCACGGTGGAGTAGACGGAGCAGAAGACCACCAGAGCATAGCTGAAGACCACCACGGCAGACCAGACTGCACCAGGGAATCTGAAACAAAAGGAACGGACAGAGAACCTACGGCCCTGGGGTTCGGACAAGGAATACAGTGAGTCTATCAACAGTCTCCTTGGGCCTGACAGACCAGACTGGAACTGAACTGGCTAACGTTTCATGGGTGACTTCAGTGAATGAGATAGGACAGACAGACAATACACAATCAGACACAACGGTAACTGAACAGACATGTGATTCAAAATCAGACTTATAAGTTGAAACTAGATAGATAGATGGTTCAGAATCAGATTCAACAGTGGACCTTGGACATACCATCAGGTCAGAATCGGGTACAGTGAGGAACACTGGATGAGCAGACAGTTTATAATTTAACTCACTGACTGAAATTGGCAGGACAGACAGTTCAAAAGCTGGCTTACTGACAGGGACTGGCAAGACAGGCAGTTCAACAGACACATTTGGGAAAACAGAACAGGCAGACAGTTCATGAATGGTCTCTATGGCAGTGACAAGGTTAACGGGACAGACATGGAGAGCATTTATAGGTTCTGGGCTCATGACAGGCAAGTTTAAGGGTTCAAAGGCGGGTTTTTGGGCTGTGACCAACAGGGCAGCAAACTCTGTGTTGGTTTCCTTGAGAGTGGCTGGACAGACAGACAGTTCAATATTAGACTCATTGACTGAAACAGGACTGACAGAAAGTGCATCAGACATATTACTTGAAGTTAGACAGACAGTGTAACAACGTTCATAGTTCGGGAAGAAGGAGGCGGGAACCGACGAACATTTTAACAAAACTTTAATAAAATAAACAAACACAAAATGAAAGTAAAGCAGCAGCCCCTCGCGGACGACTGCCGCACACAAAACACAAAATAAAGTCCAGGCCTGGTCCTCTCTCGTCTTTCACTGTCCTCACTCATCCTTTTATCCTTCCGGAGCTCCTCCGTGGGACTCGAGACCGGTGAGTGGTGCAGGTGTCGCTCATTATCAATTACTCCACCGGCCTCGCTCTGTTCCCACGGCTCTCGGCCCCGCCCCCACTCGTCACAGACAGATAGCTTAAAATCAGACTCATTGACTGAAACAAGACCGACAGAAGGTTCATCAGACAAATTACTTGAAATTAGTGGACAGACAGATAATTCAGAAACAGATTAATGGGTTGACACTGGATGGACAGACAGTTCATTATTACTCAGTGACTGAGACTGGCAAGAAAGATAGTTCAAAATCAGACACATTAGTTGAAACTAGATGGATAGACAGTTCACAATCAACCCCCATGGCTGGTTCAGAACAGGACGAGAGTTCAGAGATGGCCTCCTCTGCCATTTCAGAGCAGGACAAAAGTTCATAAATGACCTCTGTAGCCGTGACAGGACAAACAGGGAGTTCACAGACGACCTCCATAGCCGTGACAGGACAGGCAGAGAGTTCACAGATGGCCTCCATAGCCGTTACAGGACTGGCAGAGAGTTCACAGATGGCCTCCATAGCCGTTACAAAACAGGCAAGAGTTCACAGACGGCCTCCATAGCCGTTACAGGACTGGCAGGGAGTTCACAGACTGCCTCCATAGCTGTTACAGGACTGGCAGAGAGTTCAAAGACGGCCTTCATAGCCGTGACAGGACAGGTAGTGAGTTCATAGATGGCCTCCTTGGCCAGAACAGAACAGGATGAGAGTTCATAAGTGGATACCACTGACACCTCTGGAGGTTCTGCAGCGGATGCCACCACCTCTGGAGGTTCTACAGCCGTACCATCAGGAAACAGGGAAAGTTCATTAGCATTCTTCTTAACAGGACAGGTACAAAGTTCAGCAATGGTTCCTTCGACCACGACATGACAGGCTGAAAGTGCATTGCTGGGCACCACCACCGCACAAGGAGCTGAAGCGAGAGCCGCCACCTCGGAAGGTTCTGCAGCCTCAGCCGCCACCTCTGGAGGACCTGGAGCGAGCACCGCCATTTCTGGAGGTTCTGCAGCCTCAGCTGCCACCTCTGGAGGTTCTGTGGTGGTGTATGCAGCCCAAACACACCAAAAAGCGATCCCCATCATGGGAAGCGCTTCAGACAGGTGAAGCAGTTCAGGAACAGGAGGGCTAGAGTGAGTGCATTTTGGAATACCAGCTGCGCCTGCTGACACCAGCGGTGGATCCAATTCTGACGAACTGACCTCGGAGATCTGAGTGCAACAGACAGGAAGTGGCCAGACTCTGGACGATCAGCTGCGACGTGACGTGACACTGGAAGATCAGCTGAAACGTTACAAGACTCTTGGAGATCAGCTGAGACGTGACGAGACTCTGGGAGATCAGCAGAAAGGTGACGAGACTCTGGGAGATCAGCTGAGATGTGACGAGACTCTGGGAGATCAGCTGCGACATGATGTGACACTGGAAGATCAGCTGAAATGTGACGAGACTCTGGGAGATCAACTAAGACGTGACAAGACTCTGGGAGATCAGCTGAGACTTGACTTGACTCTAAACGAACAGCCGAGACATGATGTGACTCTGGACGATCAGCTGTGACGTGACGTGACTCTGGACGATCAGCTTGGACGATCAGCTGTGATGTGACGTGACTCTGGACGATCAGCTGTGACGTGATGTGACTCTGGACGATCAGCTGTGACGTGACGTGACTCTGGAAGAACAGCTGAGACGTGACTTGACTCTTGACGATCAACAGTGACTTGACTTAACTCATGAAGATCAGTTGTGACTTGACATGATTCATGAAAGACAGCAGTAGCATGACACGGCTTTGTTGTCGACACCATTTTGTGAGCGCGCTCCGGTGCGGCCGCCATTACACGAGCGGACTCGGTGTCATGTTCCTCCGCGACACCCACAGTAAAAGATGAGCCAACAGACTATAACGCATTGTCCAAAAATAGACTAAGTGAAGCTCGATGACCGCCACAGATCAGTCGAGACTTTAGTGGCTGGTTAATGCCATCACAAAAAAAATCAATCAGGACACAATCCGGAAAATCTGAATAATTAGCAATGTCTAAATATTCTAGAATATAGTCCCCGAGCATAGCGTGCCCTGCTTGAGGGCTAATAATTGTCTTGCAGTATCCATAACTGGCCAGTATCATTCAGGAAAGCCGCTGGAGCCTTGTGTGGCCGAGTATTCTGTGACGGGGCGACAGGGACGAGAGGCGTGCGGATCCATATGCAAGGATTTTATTTAGAGGCGTGGTCATGAAACCGGCAAGGGTCAGACAACAACACTGGTACAACACAGGCAACTGGACGATCAGCTGCGACGTGACGTGACACTGGAAGATCAGCTGAAACGTTACAAGACTCTTGGAGATCAGCTGAGACGTGACGAGACTCTGGGAGATCAGCAGAAAGGTGACGAGACTCTGGGAGATCAGCTGAGATGTGACGAGACTCTGGGAGATCAGCTGCGACATGATGTGACACTGGAAGATCAGCTGAAATGTGACGAGACTCTGGGAGATCAACTAAGACGTGACGAGACTCTGGGAGATCAGCTGAGACTTGACTTGACTCTAAACGAACAGCCGAGACATGATGTGACTCTGGACGATCAGCTGTGACGTGACGTGACTCTGGACGATCAGCTTGGACGATCAGCTGTGATGTGACGTGACTCTGGACGATCAGCTGTGACGTGACGTGACTCTGGACGATCAGCTGTGACGTGATGTGACTCTGGACGATCAGCTGTGACGTGACGTGACTCTGGAAGAACAGCTGAGACGTGACTTGACTCTTGACGATCAACAGTGACTTGACTTAACTCATGAAGATCAGTTGTGACTTGACATGATTCATGAAAGACAGCAGTAGCATGACACGGCTTTGTTGTCGACACCATTTTGTGAGCGCGCTCCGGTGCGGCCGCCATTACACAAGCGGACTCGGTGTCATGTTCCTCCGCGACACCCACAGTAAAAGATGAGCCAACAGACTATAACGCATTGTCCAAAAATAGACTAAGTGAAGCTCGATGACCGCCACAGATCAGTCGAGACTTTAGTGGCTGGTTAATGCCATCACAAAAAAAATCAATCAGGACACAATCCGGAAAATCTGAATAATTAGCAATGTCTAAATATTCTAGAATATAGTCCCCGAGCATAGCGTGCCCTGCTTGAGGGCTAATAATTGTCTTGCAGTATCCATAACTGGCCAGTATCATTCAGGAAAGCCGCTGGAGCCTTGTGTGGCCGAGTATTCTGTGACGGGGCGACAGGGACGAGAGGCGTGCGGATCCATATGCAAGGATTTTATTTAGAGGCGTGGTCATGAAACCGGCAAGGGTCAGACAACAACACTGGTACAACACAGGCAAGACAAAATAGTATTCCTAGGACAGGCGTGGGTCTTCGATCGGCAAACACAATCCAGAGGGTGAGGCAAACGGGTAATCCAAAACATGCAATAATCCAGGCAAGGGGCAAACATGGAAATCTAAGACAGGCAGATAATCAGGTAACAGGTAATCACAAGACAAGACTAGACTAGACTAGGAACTAGGGCAGAAAACTGGCTCTGTAATGTAGCTATCACTGGGAAAGCGATAAGTGCTAAACAATACTCGCCGACCTGAGCAGGATCTGAATGGATGTTATATAGTGTGTGTGATTGGTTTCAGATGAGCGTGTGATTGGTGAAATGGCAGATGGGAAATGTAGTCCAAGGTAACGTGAAACAGTCTGTGTAGTGTGAGAGTCAATATAATGGAAGGGTGACCTCTGGTGGTGAATGAACGGAAAGGCAGGCACAGGATCCGTGACTAGTAACAATAAGGTCCAAATAAATTTAGAATAAAGATTAAAAGATTAAAAATTTGTCAATGCATTGGGTATCATTAACTAACAATGAACAATACTTATTATGCAATACTTATTGTGTAATTGTGCACATGCTAAATCAGGGATTTCCAGCAAATTTCAGGGAAAAAAAAAGGATACGAATATACCTTTCGCAAAAATAAAATGATTTTTTAACTTCAACCACAGCTAAAGAAGCTAAAGTTCAGCTGAATGTTTCATTGTCTCTCCCACATTCAAATTTTATTTATTTTTTTCATATACATCAATGATGCTTATTTTAATGACTTGGCTTTGCACTGCAAGCATCATGACAGTATACAAAAGTTTGAAAATATAATAATAATATAGGACAGGCCTAAAACGTTTTAGGGTCCTTGGCCTGTGCTAAACTATGAAATGTAGACACCACTCTGTAAAGTTGTCCCTGTCAACTTTATGCTTTATCTAGTTATAAAATTCATCTTTTGGTGATGTTTATCTGTCGCTTTTCTTCCTCATACCAACATTCAGTCATTCAAAACTCACTTCACTTCCAATTTTCTTCATCCTCTTAGAAATCTTAGATTGATTTAACGTAAATATCAACTGTCAGAAACCTGTGAAAATAGGTCTTTCTTATCCATGCCTTTGAAATGCATGCAAGCGAAGGTTTCGTCCCTCTTCCCTGACAACCTGTCCAGCATCTAATGACTACCCCAATCTCCATTTGCAATTCTTTCTCTCATCTCCCTCCCCTCCATGCACATCCATCTCTAATCTGGTAGAAGAAAGGCCCTTCTCACCCGCAGAACTCTGGGAAGACAATACCACTGGGTTTTACACTACCTGTAAGCTCAGAGATAAGAAGGAAACAGTGAAATTAGGGGGGGAAATCATTATTCTCTGAATGAGGCGTCTCGGGCTTGATCAGAGGGCAAATCAAAGCCCTATCTCTTAGGCTACTTAAACATTCACTTTAAAAGTCGGCAAACTGATTGTACTCATATGGAAATTGTGGCTGCCGTGCCGTCACCGGCCTGCATTCTCTCCTGTCTCCAGGTTCTCCGGGATCCCAGCAGAGCCCTCACTCTCCCCTTCATTAGAATCCTCCTGGTGAGGGGCAGACTCTGAGAAATGAGCAAAAGATGTAAATTCGAATGCAGAAAGGAAAAGATTCAGATCTTTTCTCTTTTTTCCCCCTGACAAGCTCCGGAGAGGGTAATGAAACAAGAAATGTTATGGAAACTGAGAGTAGTTCGTCTTGCATGGCTCAGACGGTGTACTGGGGTGCTGGTGTTTCAGACGGACGGCTGTGCTTTTGTCAGTCTGTGGGCATCAGACACGTATTGTGACAGGAGGACACTTGAGTACATGGAGACATGTTGCCTAATTTTACAGTTGATCATTAAATAATGTTCTTAAACCAACAAGCCAAGAGAAAAATTAATTGAATTATTAATCAATTTCACATTTTACAAAACAAGCAAATAAATCATGCAAAATATTTAAAGATTTTTTTGCTACAAAAACAGTGGAACTGATTTGTCTGCAACACATTCAGATGTTGAAAAAGGCATTTAATTAGGGTGCCCATTACATGCAACAGCATTTGATATTCTAAACACTCATTCTGACTAAAAAGGCTTTGATTTCAGTTTCATCTGTGCGGCTTTATGGCATTTCCATGGAGCATGCAGATTGAAACAAGAGCCGGCTTGCTAGGCCAAGACCCAAACATGCATTAAGATTACCCCAATCCTCATTAGCGCCCTGACGGACAGCATCATCATCATCTATTAGTGCGGGGAAAATATTCAGATGGGGTGCTCTCAACAGCTCAGTGCCCATGAAATTGATCACCTTAAAAAAAAAAAAAAAAAAAGGGGGGGGGGG
>NW_015536698.1:1950393-1968982 GCF_001515605.1 Sinocyclocheilus anshuiensis | reverse complement strand
AATCCCTTAAAAAAAAAAAAAAAAAAAAGTGGGGGAGGGATAGAAGGAGGCTATGGCGTTCTGATACACTGGAAAGATTCATGCTCTTGGGCTTCTGCATTGATGGGCTGTCATGTAGCTGATAGGACTGTGCTTTAATTGGGGAGTGTATTAAACACTGTGCATGATTATTGGGTTTTCATATTAATGGAGCTTCAACTTGGCATATACTTAAAGAATGAAATCTAAATTATTGATGCTGACGATTATTAATTTTGATGTAGGATATGGGAAATTCTAGTATTCTGTAGATATGGCTGATGTTTCATTACAAGGGTGAGCCTGATTTGTTTAAACTCTGAGCTTGAAATACATATTTATTAAATTAATCTTACATTAGTAAAGAGGTTGGTATATTTGAGCAATATCTCATGAGCATGAGTGCTGTTGTTCCTGAATGTATATTTCAGTAAGTAATCACAGCCATGGCCGTACTTGGAAAAAGCGCATGATTGAAAAATCACACGAGTGATATTGTTTTTAATTCAATAAACAATAAGTTGATATTGAAAATGACTACAAAGCCATGTCAGAACGTTTTGCATCTCTGATCAACACACAGTAGGTGGGATTTTTGGATGAATGAATCAGCATTTTGAACAATTCAGTTGAATAATCGATTCACAGATTCACTTTTCTTTTCTAAACGCTTCAGCATTTTTGAATGAATTAAGTGAACGATTCAGTGACTCACTCCTAAAGACAGGTGCATCTGAAATTGCATACTGTCTGAGTAGGTATTAAAGTAGATTTGAACTTCATGATCATTTAAAAAGAATGTTCGATAGAATGTTCTATGTAGTCATATTGTCATTGATTATGTTTACATGTGCACCAATAATGCGATTATTTCCAGTCAGAGTAAGGACTTAATCTCATGACACAATAATGTTTGCATGACACAAGCAAACCTCTTCACTCCAGTTTACATGCAATTGTCATTATTCTGATTATTCACTAAGAAGTGTGGTTATTTTTACCGGCATTATTCACATACCCCACAACATGAACTCACATACATTAGGTGTGTTACTGGCCACTGGCCACTTACATCAAATGTAAAATATAGTCATATTTTTCTGTTTTTTGTTTGTTTGTTTTTGTCTGGTTACAGACGTATTAGAAGGTTATTCGGCCTCCTGATGAACATTACAACGTTGCAATCTCACAAAGTTTTGTTATAATTAATGAATCTATTACAAGTGTGGTCAACGTCATGTCCTGGAGAGCCACGGTCCTGCAGAGTTTTGCTCCAACCTTGATAAAATTTCACCTGCCTGTAGCTTTCTAGTAACCCTTAGACCTTGATTAGCTGGTTCAGGTGTGTTTCATTAGGGTTGGAGCTGAATTCTGCAGGACTGTGGCTCTCCAGGACTGACGTTGGCCACCCCAGATATTATTTACATTGTGTCTACACTTTGTTGTAATGAGAGGACTCGCAAGCTTGTGTAACTCAGCACAGCAAAACTCCAGTGTTGTGAGCGGTGAGGGGACGCTTGATCTTAAACACCTCTGATTGGCCATTGCGTTCAAGAAATCAACAGATATGTTTGTGATTGGCTATATTGCTCAACACTGCCAAAACATGTTGTAAAGAGAAACCTTTGAAGCTCTTGCACATGCACACTTTGGCCAGAGCTGTATTTTTGTGATTAAGGTGTTTACATGACTATTTATTGAGATTAAAATAGGCGTATGACACCTAGTTGAATGTGTTTATGGTCACTACGATTATGAGCTTATTTGCGAGTATTGCGTTTACATGAGGTAAAGTTTAATCGCAATATTGCATTACGAGGGTGCATGTAAACACACTCATTGTCATGAGTCTTACTTTGTCAGTTACGTTGCTTCACTTCCATTCAAATCCTCTCTTGTGACCTAATGTGATAGTAAAGTATCCAATAGCTACGCACTTCATACTTCATTTGGGTACTTTTTTACCTACTGCTTAATGAATACTATAAAATCCAAGCATGCAACTCATATCATGCACTCTTTTTCACCTTAGGTATACTAAATGTAGGAAAGTATTCGACTGCAGAGAGTCACTTGTTTCATTCCTGAATCAGAATGTTTCAACAAATCGGTTGAATGAATGATTTA
Organism: Sinocyclocheilus anshuiensis; assembly: GCF_001515605.1. Lineage (NCBI taxonomy): Eukaryota > Metazoa > Chordata > Actinopteri > Cypriniformes > Cyprinidae > Sinocyclocheilus > Sinocyclocheilus anshuiensis. The sequence goes on along the minus strand of NW_015536698.1, from coordinate 1,966,837 downwards.
GAAATACTCGTTCATAAAGACAGTCACTTTTCGCCACCAACTGGTGTGTCTGTCCAGCATGCGCAAACAATGACAAGCTGAGTGATACAAATGAATTGTCAAAGTGGATGAAAATTCCAAGTGCTGTTGGACTGTTATATCAGGACTCTTGGAACGCTGCTTGACCAATCATATTAGAGGACCTGAACTAACTTTTACAGTTATAGAATATCGTAACCTCAGGAATAGTACATTTCTTGTTCATATCAAATGAACAAATTGCTTTGTGATTTTGAAGATATATATCATGAATAATTATTTTTTTCTTCGACAAGCATCGATATATTTGCCTACTTTCCTATCATTATGTATTTAAAAGCTCTTACTGCAGATCTGTCCAAGCAAATGTACAGCTTCTGTGAATGCTGAAGTTCCGTGATTCTTGATAATATCATCATCTCATAACCAATCTTGCTTCCAGACAAATGATTGACATTCCCATTCAATAATCCTGATCTACAGCAGGTGGTGTGGTAGAGTTATGAACTCCGAGCCTCTATTCACACTGGCTTTCACAGACTCTCTCTCTTTCTCTCTGCTGTGTGGTGGAAGGTCACATAACCTTGGACCAGCCAGACTCATTGAGCCTCTGAGGCAAATAAGAGCTGTCACTGTGGCATTTCACAGCTTATTCCCATGACAACAAAGAAAGAATAGCCCCTAATAAGAATCAAAGCTATCATCGGACCAATCAATGATTTCTATTTATACACAGAGCAATCCAGAGACAGCCACAGATAAGATGGCAATCACATAGCATTTATCATATGTACACAACTTGCAGTGTGAAATCATCCCAAAATTGAAAAGACAGTAATTGAGATATTCTGAGTTTCTCTTGGGAGCAAAAAGACTCACATTTTTCACTATTGTGCAGAATCTTATTTGAACTCTGACCGCTACACGTTCTACAATGGAGATATAAACAAGAGTGTTATTATGTAATTGAACTCAATGCCTATGAGGACAATTGTCTTCAAAATGAGCGCTGGAGGAACTCCAGTAATGAGTTAAAAAACGTCTTTTTGTCTTGTGCCTGTGGGGAGCTAGCTATGATTAATAATTACTGCTTTAATTGTCTAATGTTAATTAAACACAATGTTATTATCTGGAATTAGTTGGAAATCTGGCCGTATTTGACTGTGACTGAATGGATGAGAATAACCATTGTTTCAAGACTGGCCTCGTGAGGTCTTTAAAATGTGGGTATTTGACAGTGAATCGCTTTGATGTCAAAAATTAGTAACTGAAGCAGAGCATTAGAACCCTTTATAGCAAGATTTTGAGGAATGTGCAATGGTAGCAAAAGCAAAAATACGTAAATCTTTTCCAATCATAAGCACCTTATTCCTCTTTATATTTCGCTGTATTCTCCATAACCCCCAGCTAGGCAGATGGCACAAGCTCAAGCCCAGTGTCCCGTTCACCAAATCTGCTTCGTGTCCGTTCCTATGATGCAATTGCAGGACATTAATGGACCTTTCATGTGCAAAGCTCTTCAGCAGCCATAAGGCAAAGAGCACAGGGAGAGACAAGGGCCGTGGTAATTGACGCCTAGCCTGGGAGAACAATCAAGGCCAAAGCAGCAAAGCAACACATCCTCTAATTATTGAGAAGTCTAGCACTGAGGAATGATGATAATCAGTCTCCCAGAGACCTGCGCCTCTGTATGGTTAGAGCCGATTTTTCGTGTTTCTCTCCCAGCTTCCACTTATATTAAAGATGATATTTCATATTGAGGAGGAAAAAGGGATCTCCAGACAAAAGTTAAAATGCAAAGTTTTGAGTCTGTAAGAGACGACCCCGATTATTTCTAGACTTATCCACTGAGTACATGCAAAAAAGTGGATGAATGTGGAACAAAACATCAAAGAGCTAGAACTAAGAAGAAGGGGGCTGAAAATATGCTGTTAAATATTTAGTGTGAATGCCAACAGGTGGTCAAGAGTGCAACCCAGGGAAATGGTTTAATTATGATGAATTATGAATGACCCTTGTACTTATGTAAATATTCTGTTCGTTGCCTAATTAAAAAAGAAAGTGGATCCATATCGAACAAAAAATTACAAAATTGATGTGTGCATGTGTAATTAAATGACAATTAGGTTCAATTAAAAATAGACTCTTAATCATAGATAAGCGGGTATTTTTACAGTTCTCAATACATTTTTGATGCTTATGAAGTAGCTTGTTTTATTTTTATAATGATTCCATGTAAATTACAGAAAGACTCCCAACATCTTAACTCCCTTCAATATTGCTAGAAAATAATCAGAACAACTTAAAGTATTTGAAATATGATCCTACATTGTTTTTTATCTGACCTACTGGACGACTAAGGGGTTTGACTTTAATTTTTTTCAGTTTAAAGATAAAGTCCAGTGAGTGAGCCAATTTAAAAAAAAAAAAACGTAAAAATTATTTTGGCTGTTTTTACATGCTTGGGTCACTTTCCAGTGGAGATGGAGCAGTTGAAAGTGTCACAGAAACAATAATTTCCTCCGAGACGCTGTATGAGCCTCTAATGGGCTGTGCTTAGCGCAAACAAAAAAAAAAAAATGTGGGAAGTGGCTGAAAAAAAAAAAAAAAACCCTTAGAACTGTCTTAGATCCCTGGGCATAGAAACCTCTAAGATAAGTAATAACTGATAAACGTTGGGGACGAGGGTTGCCAGCTACTTAAAAACCCCAAGATACGCTCTTAAATATACTGGAATACGATTATGCCCTTCTTTTATCCCTTTTCATCAACGTATCTTAACCCATCTTCCCCAATTCTCTCTTCTTTGGCTTCAAAAGAGAGGGAGAGAAAATGACCATTTCGGTCAACACAGGCTTACAAATGGTATGTAATAATTAATCAGGTTTAAAATAGAAAAATACATTTAATTTGATTTATTTTTAAATTATATTATTTATGTTTGAATAACATTGATTTACTTTATATTCTCGATCTCTTCTTCTTCTTTTTTTTAACTTTAATTTGTCATTTTAACCGGTTTATAGAAATTGTTAATAAGTTAAGTTAATAATATAGAAACCCTAGATAGATAGATAGATAGATAGATAGATAGATAGATAGACAGATAGATAGATAGATGTGACCATGAACAGAGCTGTTGCTGGAAATCATGGGGCCGGGGATAAGTTTATATTCCCAGCCCCCCCTAAATATGCATTTATTCGACCCCCTTATAACAAGATCCATAGACCACACTGACCCTTGACAACTCCTCTGATTGTTTATGGTTTGAAATTGCAAATCCAGATAAATCCAGACCTAAACAACTGAGTCAGAAAGAAACTATGTGCATTAGTTGAAATATTTATCTTAATTTTAGTGAAATTTGAACAAACTTGTCTGCTGGCTAATTATAAATGATATCTGGCAAGGCATGTGCTTTTAAAATGCGTAAGAGCTGTTTTTGTAGCCTTCCTTGAGTGCTGCTGAATTCTCATTAAAAGACACTCACCTGCACATGCAACATGTGCAGCACAAATTATGCATGAACTGACACTGAGCAGCATTTTCACTCAACACTCAAAGATGTTTCATGTACATGAGGAACCACAAAGAACATCATTAGGGGTTTGCAATTAAACGGTTCTTTATTAATGTGGTTTGCATGCCATGCAAATTTGTAGCTTACTGCAAAACAATGGCAATTACTGACAAACACTGTTACCCTCAATAGCATCCTTACATTATTTAAATTCAAACATCAAATCACGGTAGTATTGCAGAGGTGCAAACAAAAATATACAATTTCATCAGATGATTTATGGAACAATCAGTTTGAAATATGTTTCTGAAAAACAATGTTCTATGTCACTCTCTTGTCTAAATAGTAATTTATCTGAGATACTGAAGGCCATATTTAAAATACATTAAAGTCCTCAGACCATGTTTAATGAATACATTTAAATAAGAGCTTATTAAAGTATGCCAGCTAAAATGAGAGGTTAAAACATGTAGAAAATTTCTTCCACTGAGGGTCATTTGCAGAGCCTTTCATACCCCTATTATTTTATTCATTGACTCTTACATGAAATATCTTTTACATCACATTTGCCTCTCCTAGTGGCTGTCTTATAAGACACCGAAAAGGCAGATTCTCTATGTTAATAATGTCTGCAGACCAGATTATAATTAGGCTTCACCACATTAGTTTTAAGGAACAACGGATAATAGATTTAAGTTAGAGTCTAGATGATTTTGCCATTTATGAAATGAAAGAGTGCACTCTTATAATAATAATAATTATTATTGTTATTTATATTATATATGTATTTATTATATGTAAATTATATTTATTATTATTATTATTAGTTAGTCACACTTTCTGAAAGCCAGAGCACAACATATTTTTATAGCACAGAACGGTTTGTTCTTATGGCATGTTTTTTTTCCATGCTCTATCATACACAATTTATTATTTATTGCAGTCTTGTGTAATACAAATGGTCTTAGGATAAAGACAAATCAAGAATTTCCATGCCACTAAGGCGGAAATAGATTCCTAAACAACTTTTGTCTGCTGAGGAAATTGGCACAGGATTTGAGGGGGTAGGGAGGTTCGGCAGACAACGACCAGGATCTGTGTCACTAGAGGAAATGACAAAGCTGCACTTGAGACAAGCACAATTTCACATTAATGAATAATTGAGACACAGAAATATCCGACAGGGCTGGGAGCTGCTATCCCATGTTTGCTTTTTCTAATTATGCTGATAGAGGCGCCTTGAATTGTCAGGCGCCACTCATAGGGTGTATTGAAATCATGCATTCAGCTGGAAATTGTTCTTAAAATAAATAGGTGATGTTAAATCACTGTTGTGTTACAAAGCCTTGATTGTCAATAAATGCATAGCAGTTGTGTCCTTGGGTCTGACAGAAGTGCTGTTGGAAAACTTTTTCGGTAACACTTTACAATAAGGTGCCATTTGTTAACATTAGTTAATTTAACATGAACTAACAATGATAAACACTTATGAAGCATTTGTTAATCATAGTTCAATTTTAATACTTACTAATGCATTATTAAGATCAAAAGTTGTATCTGTTAATATTCTTTAATGGACCCGAGCTGTATTAATGAACTGTATTATTATTAACTAATCTTAACAAAGATTAATAAATAGTGTAACAAATGTATTGCTCATTGTTAGTTAATGTTAGTTAATGCATGAATTAAAACGAACTAATGGGACCTTTTCTTTAGTGAAGTAGGATTGGCTTTGGGTTATCATTGATGGCTTCAAAACTGGACAACTTCTGTGTCAGTTAATATAGCAAGAAGGGGGAAGAGAGAAAGAAGAGCAAGAAAAAGTGTCAAACTAAAAAGACAAGAAAAAAGTTAGAGCGAGAAACAGAGAATGAGAATGTCTCGCTGCAATTAATGTGAAGGTTGCTCTTCTTTTTTCTGGGGAAAGGCAAACGGAATTGGAGGCTTCCATCATCTTTAGCGGGGATGAGAAGGTACAGGAAAGGAAACTTCAGAGCATCTTGAGTCCATTATGTTGAATCCCAAACCTCATCTCCAGTCTAAGGAGAGAAAGTTTCATTTTTAATGACAGCTCATGAATTATTCCACTTATTGTATACACTGTGTTTTCTAAGGTAGCACGTCCAAGAAAGGTGACGATGAAACGTGTAGAGAAGTCTCTGTCGTTTAGTTGGGTGGTAAGGTGCCAATGACACCTGTTGAGCAAAACAGGAATGTTCCCCAAAAAACAGAGCCTTGGCCCGTTTGGGAGACATTCTGTTTTCTCTCTCTCGGAAAGCTTCTTTTCCATTATTCCAATTTCAGTCTCTATGGAGAGACTGAAAAAAAAAAAAAACACACATCAGGTCAGGGAGTCGATCTAAAGCTAGTCCCGATATCCCCTGTAAACAATGGTGATGCATACTCAATGAGAATCCTTGTGATTCAATAACACAAAGACCCAGATTCAGAAACAAGTGTGATTCTACATCATCAGTAATAAGAGTAAACAAATGTTACCAAAAGTAAAACTGACAATAACAATTATAATGAAATATTGAAAAATAAATACAATTAAAATTAATAATACATTTAAAAAATGTACTGTATAGCAAATACATTTTATACAAATCTAATGAAAGCCGTTAAATAATTTTAAATTAAATTAAATTAAAGACTAATAGATTAAATTAAACACAATTTCAGGTCATTGCTTCTGCTGGTCTTGTGTTAGAACACAATGCCTTTCATTTTGTAACAATGTTATTTTCACTTTGGTGACACATTCAAACCCAGTGATAATAGTAAATAGTATTTAAGAAATATGAAGTGACTGATTAATGTTTGGCAAGGATTTTAGGTGTGTGTGTTTGTGTGTGGTATGGACGTATGAGTCTCTTAAGCATTCGTTCCTAAAGAGGTTAATTAATGATTCTGGTGCTTCATGATTTTTTTGTCCCCTATGATTTCATTAATAAATTTACAGTAGTAAGATATAAATCTTTTACACAATGTTTTCATGTCCTGGGGTGATATGTACATGTCACTGGGCTGACAGGATAATACAGACCTAAATCACATTAAATTATTAAATTCTTTAGGTACAAATAAAATTATTTCTGTCATTCTTAGTCACAGTTCTTGAGGTATTTATGGTGTACTATTATATTCCCAGATTAATATATTAATCTGAAAATATAAATGATGCAAACTGTTATTTTATTTGATAATTTTTAGTTTAGTATTAAATCATATTTATTTTATTACCTTACAAATACAGAGGATGGTCCTTATTCATTTTACAGAAATAATTAACATTATTGTATCAAAACGAGCAAATTCAATGACACATTTTGATTGAACTCAGAGACACAAATTTTGAAGTATTTCTGAAGTGAGCTTGTCAAAATCAGTTTATTACATTCAGTGGTTGGGCATGAGGATTAAAATGGTCTAATACTGCATATTAAGCTGAACAAAACCCAGTCCTGCATTCTCACAGCCCTATCATACTGTCTCCCCCAGTACCTCATCACACAGACATGCGGTCTACTCTGTCATATTTTTCTACAGCCCGGCCAATAGGTGTCCCTGTAAACCATACAAATGCTAGCACCCAATCTCAGTCCTAATAATACTCACTGCCAGCACTGATTCCATTCATACTGGTAATGATACAGCCATCTCTGGTTACAAAGAAGACTGTTAGGTATAGGTTAGTAGTAGTAGAAGTACTATTTTAACCTGAATCCTCATCAACATCATCATCAATATGTTATTATCATTATTATTATTATTATTATTATTATTATTATTATTATTAACTAACTAATTATTATTATTATTATTATTATTATTATTATTATTATTATTATTATTATTATTATTATTATTATTATTATTATTATTATTATTATTATTATTATTATTAAATATGCTATTATCATTATTATTATTATTATTATTATTATTATTATTATTATTATTATTATTAACTAACTAACTAACTAACTAAACTTAATAATAGTCATTATCATCATCATCATCATCATCATCATCATCACCATCATCATCGTATTCAGTTCAATTAGGCCATGTTTAAATAGTTTTAGTATTAGTATTAGTATTAATTTACAGCAATTATTATTATTAGTAGTAGTAGTATTAGCTAAATAATAGTAGTATTAACAATACTATTATTATTCTTATTATTCAGTTTAATTAGGCATTATTTAATGAGGCACAATCTTCTTATTATTATTATGAACTTATAAATGATACAATACTACTACAGTAATAATAATAATAATAATAATAATAATAATGACAACAACAACTCTCTAACAGCCTCTTGCATGTGCTCAAAACATCCTGATCAAATAATCCAATGTGTTTTCCTCTCCCTCTCACTCTCTTTCTCTCTCTCAGTGGCAGCAGTAAAAAGGGGGGTCAGAGCAGCGTTCCCAGGATAAAAGAGCTGGGCTAAGGGCTCCTCTCAATCACTAGGCCCTCCAGGAGGTGAGCTTCACGGGGCGATGAGAGACCTGTCGGGGGTGCGGGGATGTGAGCTCCATTTAGACGTGTCTATCTCAGGAGGTGAACGCTGTTGACTCTCGCCTATCTCCTCTGCCTTTGGAGACAAAAGGCATGCAAATATTCGGTGTGCTGCTAAGCCCCACAGAAGCATATTCAAAATGTCAGGATGGTTATTTTCTGGCAAGGTGGCTCATCTCTGAACAGCTGGATTCAGTGGGATGGGCCGCTGCCTGTTGAGTGGCTCCCAGACAATGAGGGGTCCCTAACTTTACTCGTAATGGCTCTCTGAAGGAACAGCTTGCTGCCGGGACGGGTGCGGACAAGACCATTTGTATCATTGGAATGTGATTTCCAATGCGACCTTGTGAATTTCCTGTATTTTTCTGAAAGTAATGTTTATTTGTGACAAATAAATGCATTTAGTAAACGGAACAAAAATTCTGAATATAATAAAGTAGATCATAGTGTGTTGAAGATTTGGAGCTCCCTTTCCAAATAGTGATATAGTTTATGTCTTTTCTTCTCTTTCTGTCTTGTTTTCTCTCTCTGATTCCCTCTCTAAGCTCTGATCAGGAGTGAGCTTTCTCATCGCCCCTGGGGAGGCTGCGGGGCCTCGGTCAGCCATATGGTGTGAGTCCCCTGCCCCGCCCTCAATGACAGCCCTGGAGGAGCGGCCTGATGAGGCTGGATCAGACCCACCGCTTCCTGATGGAGAGGACAGCCCAGACTGAACACAGCAAAGAGACAGCCAGGTTAGGAAGAGGGAGACAAGGGTGATTAAGGTGTGAATGAATGAATGAATGAATTAATGAATGAATGAATGATAAAGGGAACAGATCAAATAAAGGACAGTTTGTGTATGATGGAGTCTTTGAAGGAAAAATACCTAGTGGCAATGTAAGGACATTTTCATTTGGCTTTATAGATGAAATTTTATCATTTTAATTAATATTAATAATTATTAATATTATTGTAAAATTAATTTATGTTTTGATATATTATATATGTATGTGTGTGTGTGTGTGTGTGTGTGCTATGATTAGGTCAGAGTAAATTATATTGTTTGAAAAATCTAATTTTAAATAAATGTTGAACTTTAAATAAATAAAAATAAACTTAAAATACATTTTGAAAATTGTAATTATTAATTTGTGTTGGTCACTGACACGTAGTAGTCAAAGTTCTTTTTTTCAGTCATATGATGCTTTGGGTTTACATTTTATTAAACATCACTGAGCATGTACGCATTATTTTTGATGATATTATTTGTGTAAATGTACCCTAAAGTAATACATAATTTAATTTTATAAACTATATCTATGCATGGATATTTTATGCTGCTGCTCAGTTGATTCATTATCAGAGTTTTTTCCCCCAGCTCTTCCTTGCACTGATTGCATGATCAATCTGCAGGTCAAGTATTCGTGTCAGGCACGCTGTGAAGATGCTGTAGTCATTTAACTATAATTAGTGATTTTAAATCATGTACATTAATTATAGCGTTTAAATGAAATTACCAAACGGTTGAACAGAAACACCTCAACGAGTCCCCTGTCATATGGAGGGAGGAGGGGATGTACAAGAAAAAGAAATAAAAGAAAGACAGGTTAATTGTAATTCACTGAGAAGATGACAGTGGAGTGAATGTATTCCCTGCGGAGAATGATTGGAGAAATAAAAGTTTTCTCTATAGCCCCCCACCCCTGCCTTCTCACTCTCTAAGTTGCCAAACACCAGCTTGTCATTTCTGTTTTGTTTGGCTTGCTTGAGATGCCTGAAAGACTTGATACACACATTAAAAGATGCTGACATGTTTGCGTCTGATCCTCTTTTGGTCTCCATCTCTAATCGGGGGCGGCTTCTCTGTCTCTGTCTCCAACGTACGCACTCATAGAGACTGCCACAGGTGCCACAAAAAGACTTCCCTCAGATCAGCCCCATTTTGAAACATTTGACAAAAGGTGGATAGTTTCTCCCTGTCAGGACAGGAAAAAAACAGTGGGCACCCATATATGCCCGAAGATTTGACTCACACGTATGAGGCTACTTAACCTAATTAATCTTCTGTGTTTACATCACTCATTACCACATTGACAGTTATTTCACTCATCTTTGAAAGGGGCCCTTTCATGATGAATTACAGAGTTGGATGCATGACACTTCCCAGCTACAGAGGTGTCCCGTGCCGGGGACGAAAGCCCAAATGAATCTCCTGAAGAGGTGTCTTGAAGATATAAGCTATTCAAATGAGACACTAACAGAAGGGGACTTTGCTATTGTCGGGCGCCTTATGATAATGTTCTCATTTGAATATAAAAGAATCTTTGCCATTTTCTCCCCGTAGATCAAAAATGTGCGGCTTGAATAGGTGTTCCCCTCACTAAACAGAGAAGACAATTGGAGAGTTAACCATCTGCTGCTCTTTTGTTTGTTATGCCGATGGAATTCTCATACAGACACTCAAAGAGGGTTAAAATGAGGAGATTGTAATAATGGCATCCACCCATTACGTACTGTATTATCATGTGGGTTTTGTAACAGTAAATGGTCAGCTTTTGTGAAGCAACATTAGAGAGTCTTAGTGTGTATAAACTGCTGTACTTGAGAAGTTATGGTTAGGAGGATGGACAGATAGCTAGTAAATCCAATGTGGTGTTCAAAGAAAGCTCTGTTAATATCTTAATGTACAATACTCCACACAGTGGATCTATAATTCAGTATGAACAAGGTTGAAAATTAACCTATTGCACTTATTAACACAACGCTATAGAAATAATATACCTCAAAAGAAATGTTTATTTTTATTTGTCCATTGTCTCCAAGACTTGATTCAAATAAAATAATAAAATAAAATAATAAAATAAAATACAATAAAGTAATGTACATTCACTAATAACCAGAAGTTTTCCCTCAATAAACTACTAATTTGCTGCTTATAGAAAGTAAGTAAAGTAGTTGTTGTAGTAGTTTGGGTAGGGTTAAGGGATCTAGAATATGATCATGAAGAATAAGGCATTAATATGTTATTTATAAGTACTAGTGAACAGCCAATGTTCTAGTAATATGCATGTTAATAAACTAGTTAATAGTGAATAGTGTTTCCTAACCTAAATGTTACCTAATTTATATGTTTTCTCTACCTTTTTATTTTTTTCTAGCTGGATTAAATAATATTATATTAAATAATGTTAAATTAAATAATATTAAATGATTGAATTAAAAAAAAATTCTGCCTGGGTAACACTTTATAATAAGGTTCCATTAGTTAATGTTGGTTAATGCTCTACCTAACATTAACTAACAATGAGCAATCCATTTGTTACAGTATTTAATAATCTTTGTTATGGTTATATAAATTGTTAATAAAAAACTGTTCTTTGTTAGTTCATGTTAACTCATGAACAAATAATGACAGATAAAACTTTTGATTTTAATAATGTATTAGTAAATAGTAAAATTATTATTAACTAATTTTAATAAATCCTTTAGAAGTATTTGTTATTGTTAGTTCATGTTAAATAATGTAGTGTTAACGAATAGCACCTTATTGTAAAGTTATATTTTAAATTAAAATATAAGTAGGATTATTAAAGGATGAGATATTTTAGTATGTCTGAGCTGTTAATATATCTGAGCTGCTAGTATATCTGAGCTGCAGGAGCTGATGTATATTTGAGAGCGTCCACTGCCTCGGGCTTGTCCTCCAGCCACTGCTTCATGTCTGCTTCTGGTGGCTACACACAGAACAGGCACCTTACAGCTGACAGAGGCCAGTGCCTTGATAATTATCTGTGAGACATAATGTAAATCAGCAACACCAGAGGAAACAAAACTGTGGTCTTGAAAGAACGCAAGTCCTCAGCGTGACCCTCCTATTTGCATTTAGCATGTAGCCAGGTGCTATAAACAGCTACTGATAGAGAGGCAAAACAAGAAACAACTAAGGTATAGTTCACCTAAAACTGAATAGCTGTAGATCTATATATGACTAGATAAAGGACTTTGCATAGATATTTTCCATATACAAGGAGAATTCATGGTGACCAGGGGCTGTTGAAGGTACAAAAACACTATAAAAGTGCTATACATTCAAACGTTTACGGTCAGTAAAACTGATTGATTGATTGATTGATTTTTAATACATTTAATGGATCAAAAGTGACAGTAAAGACTTTTTTAAATTAAATAAAATCCTGAAAGAATCCTTAAAAATATTTTTAATATGATTAATCAGCACAACTGTTGATCATAAGTAATGTTTCTTGAGCCACAAATCAACATATTAGAATGATTTCTGAAGGATCATGTGACACTAGAGACTGAAATAATGGCTGCTGAAAATTCATCTTTCCGTAATAGGAATACATGACATTTTAAAATAAACTGCGATAGAAAATAGTTTTAAATTGTGATAATATTTCACAATATTACTGCTTTCCTGCATTTTTAATCAGACAAATGCAGCCTTAAAACGTTTAAAAATGTGAAATAAATCAATTGTTTTTTTTTTTGTTTTTTTTTACTTACCAACCCCAAGCTTTTGAATGCTAGTGAAAGTAACACATACATTATTGTACTATGTTCCAAGACTTCTGAACTTCTGTAATTTAATGGTTTTGTGTAAGGAACAGGGCTAAATGTGTACCATTTTAGTATTTACTGATAACTTTTCCCTCTGCTGCAATTCTAAAATGCAAATCTATCTTATGAGTTCAGGTGACTGGGAATATAGCACCTGTGTCATATTGACTACTTGGTAACTTTATAGTGCTTTTTTGGAGCTTGACAACCTGTGGCCAATATGACCGTTCAGTGCCATTGTATGGAAATAGAAAATAACTAAGTAAAGTTTCTTCATTCTGTTTCACAGAAGAAATAACAGCATGCAGGCTTGACAGAATTTTCATTTTTGGATGAAGTAGTACAATAGTAGCCGTACTCTCACTCCACAAGTGACAGTAGGATTGATGACTATTGTAACGGGAGTGTGACACTTTTACAGCAACCGCAGTTAATTCTAGCCAAAATATCTGGAGGTTCACCATGAGTGCAAACATTCTACTGGCAGTGAGATATTACAAAAGTCTTTTGGGTCCAACAAACCCACCTCATTAATATTTCCAATTATTATTCCTTTTCTGTTCTTTTTCTACCAGCAAATCTGCCGACCAAAAGAAGGAAAATAATTAGCTACTCCTGATATTGCAGAGGTACCGAGAGCGCCTGGGTCAAACCAGGCATCCTGCGTATTCTGACATTTTAAATTACTTGAACAATACCTGAAGCAATCTCTGGACCTAATTAACTTCCCACTGAGACCAAATGTACACATCGTTTAAAAAGATAGATTTGAGGGGACAAAGCATGATGCCTGGGCCTGTGCTGGGGAAAAAGCATGTGTCCTGGACCTAAATCCCCCTCCCCACCAGCACTTACCACACCGCGTCCTTTCCCATATGCAAACGCAATATTCTGTTGGCCCTATTTATTGTATTAGAGTAGGGGATCTCTCCATCAAGTAATCAATGTGCTGTTCCAATGAGTTCATTTTAATGCACTCAATCATGCCTTTAATGTTTATGGCTTACGGGGGTAGCGAGCATCAGGAATGCAGGAATGTTATATGGCTTCGGTTTCGGCCCATTTCATCAAATATTTATGCGCTCAAAAAATGGGCATCAAAATAGGGGTGGAGGAGAAACACATTTTCTATGTTTCACTCTCCCTCTTTGTCTTTCTCTCTCACCTCCTGTGTCTGGCTCCCTTGTTTACATTTGAACTCCTTGTGTAATTCTGGCACTCCTCTCTACTTTTATTTATCTTTTAAAAAGGTTTAAAGTGATAGAGTGCGATGTTCTTCACAGCAACACGGGCAGCTTGTCAATCCCACCATCGTCATGTTATGAAAGGCCTTTGACTTACTAGCAGGCCAGCAGCAAATGATGCAAAAATGCTGAAATTCAGCTATAATTCTCACCCTATTTTCGTGTCAGTCTTACTATCAGCTCAGCTGCTGTTAGCGTTTCTTTTGCTGGTAAATATAAGTAGCTTGTTTTTTGTCTTTTCCTGTGCCTAATCACACTCATTTTTCAATGGAGCAGTTTAACTGCAGCACCCCAAGTAATATTAATTTTGCAGCTAGTCTATTTAAGTATATGCTATTTGTGCAGCAGCAGTATGTCTTAAATACTCACAGCAGCATATCGGCTTATGTATTGGCAGTAGCAGGTTCCTGGACTTGCTTGCAGCAGCAGCAGCAGCAATAATCTACAAATACAGCAATAATCAACAGCAGCAGCAATTCAGCAGCATACTGATAGAGAGCATCATAAAAGTTTTTGTTTGCATGAAATATGAGTGTGTATAATCGCGATTAATCGTTTGACAGCACTAATATATATATATATATATATATATATATATATCCCTCAGATGCACCTGATGAATTCAAGTCATCGTGCTTAGCGACTCGTGAACATCTCTTATCAACATGTTAATTAGTATTCTACAGCAATCTCCTTCACGAAGCCCCAAAATACCTGCAATACACTGCAGCTCTCCATGCCGGTGGAAACTTTCACCTGCAGCCCAGGGAGAGTTGAGTGATCAGTAACAAGCAGTTGTTTGAGCTAAAAGCTGTGATGTGCTGCTCTGAACGGGGGCCTGGAGTATGTTTCTGACATTCAAAGCTGAGCTGGGTAGGTTTGGGGTTGCAGAGAGAGTGTGAAATGCGCGTGTCGAGTGTCGGACTGAGCAGCGGCGAGCAATCACGTCATTTTTCAATGGAGCAGTTTAACTGCAGCACCCCAAGTAATATTAATTTTGCAGCTAGTCTATTTAAGGCCTTTTTGTGACATACGTGTATATTCTTAACAGTGCCTTTAGTTTTTTTTTCTTTTTTTTTTCAGCCTCATATCATAATACAACAGTCCTTTTTTAGTTCGATACATGTAATTTATGAATTATATGTATACACTACTGTTCAAAACTTTGGGGTTGGTAAGATTTTAAAAAATGTTTTTGAAAGAATACTCTTGTCATCACAAAGGCTGCATTTTAAAAAAATCTGTAAAAACAGTCATATTGTGAAACATGCTAAAATAACAGTTTTTCTGTTTTAATATATTGTATGTAATTCATTTCTGTGATGGCAAAGCTAATTTTTCAGCAGTCATTACTCCAGTCTTCAGTGTCACATGATCCTTCGTTTCTTATCAACATGTAAATTAATATTCTATAGCAATCTCCTTCACGAAGCCCCAAAATACCTGCAATACACTGCAGCTCTCCATGCCGGTGGAAACTTTCACCTGCAGCCCAGGGAGAGTTGAGTGATCAGTAACAAGCAGTTGTTTGAGCTAAAAGCTGTGATGTGCTGCTCTGAACGGGGGCCTGGAGTATGTTTCTGACATTCAAAGCTGAGCTGGGTAGGTTTGGGGTTGCAGAGAGAGTGTGAAATGCGCGTGTCGAGTGTCGGACTGAGCAGCGGCGAGCAATCACATCCTGCTGTGTGCTATCCCTGAGATCAGAGATCACAGCTCCCGACCACACATGCTCCTGAGACTCTGGCCTCCTGCAATATTTACCCTCTACACGAGCCAGCATGGCAGAGAACTGTCACTCAGCAGCCCTGGAAAACTGCTTTTAATAGAACCATCAACCCAAATCAGCCATTCCAACACATGGGGATTTGACAATCCAGCTTGTACTACAGATTTACAGACAAGGGATCTTTTCACAAGCCTGAAAAAGGGGAAACAGTTGGTGGATTCTAAAAGTTTAACATATGAATATATTATGTCCATTTGATAATCATGAGGAGGGGTGCAGTTTTGAGTTTTAAGGAACTTCTATGCTGTAAATTTAAGAGCAGGATAAAGACTGAATAACAACATTTCTCTTGAAAAAAAAAAAACCTTCTGGAAAAGGTTGCGTTGTTTAGACTAGTATTTACCATTTAAGCACTCTGTATTTATAGACGTGTTAATAAAACAACTATCTCGTAATTAAACAACAATCCAGTAATTCTGAAATTAGCGTTAATAAGGAAGTTAAATTGGAATAACAGGAAAAGCAATGTACTGAATTGCGGTTCCAAAAATGTAACACATGGTAATGCATTCTGGGAAGTGTTATCTATCTACACTGCCATTCAGAAGTGTGGGGTCAGTAACATTGTACTATTTGTAATACTTTTATTTAGCAAGGATGCATTCAATTGAAATAAAATACTTTGCAGGAGTATTTTGCAAGCCATTTTCAACACTGAAAATAATATGGAATGTATTATTGTAAAGTAATACAAGTCAATCAATTAATCATCTATCTATCTATCTATCTATCTATCTATCTATCTATCTATCTATCATCTATCTATCTATCTAT
>NW_015536698.1:1949900-1950140 GCF_001515605.1 Sinocyclocheilus anshuiensis | reverse complement strand
GCGATGGCCCAACTGGCCTCTGGTTAAATCTTCCACTGAAAGTGTAATAATCCAACCAGAAGCAGACAGCAAGAGAGGACAGAGCCTTTAATGCACAACAACAGTAGCTTCTCTAATTGCCCCTTTTGTCTTTTAAGCACAGGATTTCTGAGAGTGTATCGTGTTTGGAAACATACATCAATGGGGCTTGGTTCTTCAAATGAGTTGGAGATCACAATAAAGCTACAGATTGAACGTGGG
>NW_015536698.1:1949248-1949826 GCF_001515605.1 Sinocyclocheilus anshuiensis | reverse complement strand
ATCTATCTATCTATCTATCTATCATCTATCTATCTATCTATCTATCTATCTATCTGTATGTCTGTCTGTCTCTCTATTTGTCTACCGACGGATCTATCTATCTCTGTAAAGTCTATAATCCTTCAAACTTAAAGGCTTTTTCAACTTTTTTTCAAAACTTTCAAATAAAGCTTTGTCTGTCCAGCATTCATGGCTTTGCTTTTCTAGTTAAACATTACTCTTATGTGAATTCCTTTGCAATTAAGGAAAATTTCACCAAATATTTTATTCAAAAGTCCTCGCACCTTCCCCAAAGCTCTTTGACTGCACATCATGTCCCATGCTAACATTTGTAAATCCTTTGCCAAAGCACTGAACTTCCTTCCAGGCCACTAGAACAGCAGACATCACTTGCTGACACAAGCTCTCATTTCTTTGTAGCATGAGTTATATCAGGTGGCAGCGAGGCACATTTTGGGCTTGCATACATATAAGACGAGCTGATTTAGGGTTTTTGGGGACCGCCTTAGGCAGGTTATCCTGTGAGCCTACTGACTGCAGAGGGATTGCCTGGCAGAATGAAAGGCAGGCAATAAAAG
>NW_015536698.1:1934588-1949102 GCF_001515605.1 Sinocyclocheilus anshuiensis | reverse complement strand
AACAGGGGGGCTCCCTCAGGCAATGGCCCAACTGGCCTCTGGTTAAATCTTCCACTGAAAGTGTAATAATCCAACCAGAAGCAGACAGCAAGAGAGGACAGAGCCTTTAATGCACAACAACAGTAGCTTCTCTAATTGCCCCTTTTGTCTTTTAAGCACAGGATTTCTGAGAGTGTATCGTGTTTGGAAACATACATCAATGGGGCTTGGTTCTTCAAATGAGTTGGAGATCACAATAAAGCTACAGATTGAACGTGCGCCCTTTCCATCCAATAGCCTGCTGGGAGAATGTATGTCAGAGATATAATTTAAATCCCTTCCTATCAAGCAGTTGTAGCTTATAAACCTAACAGCGAATTTGAGGTTGATTTTTAAAAGATTCCAAAATTATCCACTTTGTTTTAAACTGTATGATAAACAAAAAAAATTATAAAACCAAAATGTAAAGGTTTTTTTTTTTGTTTACACAGATTGTAAACAAAAACTGTGTTGACAGAAGGACACTTAAACTAGTATAATTATTTTCTGTGATAACCAACAGCATGCTGTCAATAGAGCTTTAATTTTTAACCTGAAATATTATACCACGATCAAATGAGTTCTGAAATAGCTAAATGTTACAGACAATATAGAATATGGCTATGGATTGAATATCTTTGTAGATGGATGAATGTATGAATAAATGCGTAAATTAACACTAGCACTTACCTATTCTATTCTATTCTATTCATTTTTTTCTATTAAAAAAAACTTGGTACTGTGCTTGACTATCTGAGACTTGTCAAAGCACTTTTTGCTCTCTTGTTGGTCTGATTGCTTCTATTGCTCTCCTCTTTGGATAAAAGAGTCTGCTAAATGATTAAATGTAAATGAGGGACTGAATTAAAAGCTGTTGATGTACACATTTGAACTTATACTATTTAACAAAATTAAATTATTAACATTTGTTTATTTTTAATAGTTGAATATATTTAATATTTGATTAAATATCTATAATATTAAATTTTTTAATACCTATAATTATATATAATATTTAAATTGCTTAATAGGTATAGTTCAACCCAAAAAAAAAATGAAACTGTTGTCATAATTTACTCTGTACATTATTGTCATAAATTACTTTAAGTATTCTGTGCTCCACAGAATAAATAAAGTCATACAGGTTTAGAACAACGTTAGTGTGAGTAAATGATGACAGAATTTTAATATTTGGGTGAACCATCCTTTTAATAATTGAGTAATTCTTTAAAATAAATTCAATTTGTCAAAGTAAGTCCAAAATAATTAATCTGGCTCTGAATAAATATGTTCCTATCAAAACCTTTACAAAACCACTTGAACTTGATATAGTTGATTTCACTCATTCCTAAATGTATAGGAATAGCAAACAAAGCCGCACAACCTCTCAATGACCTGATTTTGCATGATAATAGAGAGTTGGAGAAGCTGAACAGCCTCTCGTTTTCCTGCCAAATACATGCTAATTATGACAGGAAAGGTCAAACTAATTAGCTCTGCTTTTGAACTTGAATGTAGCAGCTTTATTTGAGAGTAAAAAAAAAACTGAATTAGTTTTATTTCATTATGCACCATTTTGATCAGTTTTGAAATGTATTCTGTATTGAACAAGCACTGCTAGTGAAATAATTACCAGCTTTACATTAGCGTTGCTATATCTTGGAAAGTGTCATACTCTGTGAAATCACCCATGAACAAATGCCATTAGGCCAACAGTGAATCAAAAGTGTTTTTGTTTAGATAGGTTAAGTAAGCTTTAAGAGCTCTAAGTGGTAGTTTAAGGGTCCATAAATTCAATTAGGACCTATTTAATCCTGTCCTCTAATGTTTTATTCACTGATCCATTTGTTGGGACGGAGCCTGGGGTTTGCCGACTTTTTTGAAGAAATATTGCCTGGGATTTCCATATATATTGTCAGTTCAATGGCACCTTTCTCAAGCGTAAGGGCCACAGATGCTTACAGGACTGCAATCACAGTGCACTTCTCCCACAGGACATCCGCTAGTCATTAGAAATAGCTGAGAAGGGGGCATCCTGTGAACAGACCCACACTCAAATTCCCTATAACAGCCTCCCCTTGGCCTCTCGTTGCTAATGCTCCAGTTTAGCGGCAACCATCAAGAATGCTATGAAGGTCCTGACACACGTTAGGGGCTCCTTGGGGTCCCAGATGATGGAGGGTGGATGTTGATGGGAGGCCAGACTGAGTCCCCCAGCCTCGCGTACCCCTCCAAAGTTCTCCTTTATCCCTTTGTGGCACGGGCCAGTTTCCTCAGGGCTAACCACCTCCTCCGAAATAATGAAGAGGGTGGGTGTCTAAAAGAACAGCTGCTATGAAAGAGTGCCATTTCCTCCTGCTGTCACCACTCTGGTTACCATTCAGGCCCAGGCCCCCAATTCACACAGGCAAACACTATCCACCCCGCTCCCCCAATTAATATGCAGATGAACTTGTTTTTCTTAGTTGTGAGCTCAAGTGACAAAGCGGGAAAACATATGCTTAAAATATGTATGAGCTCATCCAGTAATTAAGAGCTATCAGGGCACTCAGTGAGTCAAACAGAGGCACAATGGGCTGAAACAGGCACTCGTTCCCTTTAAACACACACACACATTCTCTGACACACCCACATTGTTGGGAAATATAAAGGAATATTCCGGGTTAAATACAGTGGCATATTGTTATCACAGAAAATAATTTAGTCTCTGCAAAACAGATTGTAAACAACATTATATACATATCTCTGTGTGTGTGTGCGTGTGTGTGTGTGTGTGTGTGTGTGTGTGTGCGTGTGTGTGTGTGTTGACAGAAGAGCACTTACAATATGTGGCAAGTGCTCATAACTATCACGTTTTCTTTCTTTTTTTTACACAGACAAGTCAAATTATTTTCTGTGATAATCAACAGCATGCTTTCAATAGAGCTTTACTTATATTTAACCAGAAATATTACTTAACAACACAATCAAAAGCAGATGAGGTCTGAAATAGCTAAATGGTACAAAACAAATCTAGAATATGGCAATACTTTTCATAGAATGAATGGAGTATCTTCGTAGATGAATGAACAGATGAGTAAATGTGACTGAAGTAATGTGAAAAGTTGAAATATGTGAATTCATTTAAGTTTTTGAAAGTTTTTGAAAGTATATATATTCCCAAAAATGATATATAAATATTTAAAAATTGCCATTTACATAAATATGTAATGAAAGATCATGATTTTTACTGAATTAAAAACTAGTCAACTGATTGGTTGAAGTTATTATTAACTGACTTTTTAAATGTTGTGTTGTTCTCCGAAATGAACACATTATTTTAATATTTACATATCAACCACATCAACAAAACTAACTGGCCTGCAAAAAGTGATGACCTGCAATTGTTACCTTAAAGAGCTCTGTCTACTTGATTAAACCCATACAATTTTGTGTTGTTGATATAAATTAATATATTTAGGTTGATTCAGCAATATTAAATAATATTTTTGACTTAAAACCAGTGAACTTAATTTTCTTTCAGTGTAACAAACAACAATCTGCTGTAAAATATAATACTGTGCAGAGCATTGCATTCGGTCAGCTGTGGATCATCACAGCACAGCTCTGTCGCATGCAGTCTGACGGCTCTGGATGGAGGATGAATTAATCCCCTATTCAGTCTGACTGTCATACATGTCATGCATTCTACATTCAACATCCATCCTCCAGATAAAAGGTGAAAGGACTGAGCTGGCCTGCTGCACTCGCCGTAGCTCACTTACCGCTCGCCTCCGAGTATCCTCTGCCTCCTTCCTTTTGTCACTTTTAAAGGGAACTCCCTCTTTACAACGTAGTAAAGGGGCCCTCTTGGTTTTCACGTCCCAGACTTTATGCCTCGTCCTGTGCAGTGACCGACGGAAGTCCCTTACACAGCTCTCTCTTCAGAGCTTGTTGTCTCACAGGCGCTCAGTGCCGCACTGGCTGCGTTTTGTCAATAATCATTTATTTGCTGCTGCAACAGCAGAAGCCATTACATCTGACCTCTCTGTTTCATCAATTATGGATAGATTATTGGATGTGAACATCTGCACAAGCAGCAGCGCGCGCTGTTTGGACTCACCTCGTGGCTGGGATTAGATCAAGTATTAAATTGTTGTTTATCGTCAGGCCAAAAAACTCGACTGGGAAGAGTCATGGGGGAATTCCTCTTAAAGAAAATACAACACCCATCAGCAGGCACCTTAAATTGTTTAGCAGTGCCGCCGTGGTCCCCCCGTAAGCTGGTGGTCATGTATTATTCACAGGTATTCTTGGTTGTGATAAAGCTCATGATCAGGGCTTTTGGCAGACGTGTGGCAGTTAGTTATTGTTTTGTTGCATTGGAAAATGCATGAGCAGGGTACGGTTGATGCTGCTGCCACCGTTTCATATGATTCTAGGAGGAACAGATGGAGGCGTAGGACTTTGCCAGCAGCGACCAACTACTTGGAACTTCAATCCAGGACTTCAGTCCAGCAGTGGCCCCAAAAAAAGAACTGGGCCCTGCTGCCCGAGCTTAAAATAAATCAGAGGGCATTCGTTACTTTTCACAGGGGACTGTAGCGCTTTTGGTTGCAAATAGTGGCCTACATTAATTAATTAAGTAACTAGGGGCATCAAGTGGGTAAAGACTGACATAAACTAACAGATTTTAAATTGTGTCAGTTCCAGCTATTTTAATTTGAAGTTAATAAATCTGAACTATTCTTAAAATGACCTGCACATATACAATACCGTTCAAAAGTTTAGAGTTGGTAAGACTTTTTTAATTGTTTTGAGAGGATGCTCATCAATGCTGCGTTTATTTGATCAAAAATACAGAATTATTGTGAAATATTAATACAATTTAAAATAACATTTTCTCTATGAATATATTATAAAATGTATAATTTATTCCTGTAATGCAAAGCTGATTTTTAAATAGTCATTACTCCAGTCTTCAGTGTCACATGATCCTTCAAAAATCATTCTAATATGCTGATTTGCTGCTCAAGAAACATTTATAATTATCAGTGTTGAAAACAGCTGCGCTGCTTAAAGGGGTCCTATTATGCTTTTTCACTTTTTTAATTTTAGTCAGTGTGTAGTGTGTATGTTTGGGCATAAAAAAGATCTAGAAAGTTACAAATCTCAAAGTCAACTCCAAAGGGAGATATTATTATGCTTTTTCACTTTTTTAAATTTTAGTCAGTGTGTAGTGTGTATGTTTGGGCATAAAAAAGATCTAGAAAGTTACAAATCTCAAAGTCAACTCCAAAGGGAGATATTTCATTTTTTTTTTAAATCTCTTTTCAATAACTACAACGAACGGCTCGTTTGGACTACAGCGTTGGTTTCCGGGCTTTGTGATATCACAAAGCGGCTCATTAGAATATATCATTAAAAATAATTCCCGCCAACAGAAATTCGAATGGTTGGGGGGAGGGGAGGGGCGAGGTTGTGGTTAGAATGCTTGGTTGAGTGAGTGCATCAGACGAGACGACGAAGAAGAAGAGCTGCTGTGCTGTAGCGTCAAAATTTCCGGCATGTCTAGAACAATTCTTACAAGTATAACACGACGTAGCTGGGCGCCGCGGACAGACGCCGAACGGCGCCGCCGGTGTGACTACACTCATAGAAAATAATGTATTTGGATTTTAAAGACGTGGTGCGACGCGACGCGACGCTGCGCTTCTCGTCCAGTGTGCGACCGCCTGAAACACTGTTTTTTTTTTCACCTCCGTGCCCAAACATCTTTGTTTGGGCTTCCGAAAGCGGATGATGTCAGACTCAGGAAACAGTGGTTGCAATTTATTTTTTAGCTTTGTTCCTGAGCATTATAACCCCAAATTGCTATTGTGTGCTGCGCATTTTACTGAGGACAGCTTCCACAACATGAGGGAGTACAGTGCCGGATTCGCCAAAAAGCTTTTGTTGAAAGACGGAGCAAGGGGCGTGGCAGTACTGAAACACCGTCTAAGCTGTTCGCCAATCACAACGCACTGGGACAGCTAACCAATCACAATACATTTTGTTTTTCGGAAGGCGGACCTTCATCAGAGCCGGAACTAATCGAGCCGTTTGTGCCAGGCTGGGGAGAAAGGTATTTTAATAATGTAAATTATGTGAAAAATAATGCGTTTTTCGAACCGCCAAGCATGAGAGCATGTTCTAGTACACCCCCAAAACAAATTCAAGACATTGTAAAAGAGCATAATAGGACCCCTTTAATATTTTTGAGGAAGCCTTTATACAACTTTTTTCATTATTCTTTGATGAATAGAAAGTTCAAAAGAACAGCATTTATTTGACATTAAATATTTTGTAACATTGTAAATGTGTAAACTCTTGTGTAAAATTGGATGCATTCTTGCTAAAAAAAGTAATTTTGAATAAAACAATCTTATTGAAAAAGTATGCGTAGTGTACAGTAGTGTATTATGTAATTTTAGTAGTTGTAGTATAAAATATATAATTGTATGATGAATGAACAGCAGTGTTCAAAAAATTAACATTAAATAAAAGTATTCATTTGTTTCCAATAAAAAAAAATAATAAACTACTGTTTCCACACTTTTGAATGGTAGTTTAACACTAAGCATCTCTACACTGACACAAAATATTCTCTGCTGCATGTTGCATTATTTGACAGAATTGATCAACATGTAAGCTCCTCTACATCATCTTTCCATCTTTAGATAATAAACAAAAATAACATTATCATAATTTCAGGGTTGTTTGCACTAACCCACACAGCTCAGTGAGTGCTCTCTTGGCTGTATGTGCTCATCGTGTAGTTATGAGATGATTGAGCACCAGGCACGACACAATGTGCAAATGTCATGCAATCTTCTTAAGCTTAATTAAAATGCCAATATTTTTAGCATGTTACACAGGGAGGAAATTCTCAAATATATTAAGTACTGTAACTTCTAATGCTTATCGGACTAAATAAAATTGTCTCTACTGATAAAGGTTGGGAGTTCTTTATGTAACAGAATTTGTTCATGAAGTTCTGTTTCATTTTTCTTTTGAAATAATCTGAATAGTATCACCTGATTTCAGACTGTGAAATCTAATTTTGTCTACTTGCAGGACTACAGCAGCTGTTGTCACGTGTGGTGTGCAGAGTATCAGTCGGATGTCACTTGATGAGATACTAGCTGAGGTTGAAAGGCTTAGCGTTAGGTCAGTATCACCATACTGCATTATTAATATGGTTGTGCATACGTGTTTGCCCATCGAAGCCTTCTGTAAGAAAAAAAAAAGTGATGCAGCTTGAAATCAGATATAGATGCAGATTTGCTGTGACTTGTAGCAGTTTGTGGGGGGGAAATGAGATTGTGGTCAAAGAGAGAGAACACTAACGGTGCAACAGCTGAAGAATAAGATTCATTAACAATCAACAGACTCAGCAAATCTAAAAGTCTGTAAGGGCAAAAAAAATATTTAAGTGTCAAAAATAAAATTTATTCGTATAACATTTAATTATGGTACAACAAATTAAAGCACTGCAATAATGTGCATTTGCATTTCCATTGTAAAAGGCAGCATGCTCAAATTACAGATTATTAATTTCATGTGTAGTTCATTATGGGTAAGTATTTTATTTTCTTAACATTGTTTATCATAATGTATAGCCTTTAAATTAAATTCCCTGAAGTTTCCCATTTTTAATCTCATCAAGAGCACTTATCTTGCACACAAAGTAGTTAATATATCTTGAATTGAGAAAACAGAGAAAATACAAGAAAATACAGAGAATGGGGACTGGAGCTTTAGAGTTTCAAAGGGGAGTAGTAGTTTGTGACTTGTGCATGATATTACAAGTCTCCTGAAGCCATACAGTAGGTTTTTGTGATGAACAGACTTCAGTGTCTTTTCATTCTAATTCCTCTTGTTGAGTTCATGACAGAAGTAGTGATGTCTGATTTGTGAATAAATTGTACTTGTTGTAATTTCCGTTCACCCAACATTTACCCAACTATGGCAATTTCTGCTTCTGAGAACCCTGCAAAAATATTTTTTCCTTAATATTTCTGTGTTGTTTTCCACCACAAATATCAAAACATTCTTAAATCAAGATACATTTACTTGAGAAGCAAAAAATACTTAAGATTTTAAGTTTTCTGAAAAACAATCAAAATTAAGCGAGTTCATGCTTAAAACAAGAAAAAAAATCTGCAAAAATAATTTATAAATTAAAAAAAAAAAAATCTTAAGTCATTTTGCTTGTATCTTGATTTAAGAATGTTTAGACATTTATTTGTGTTGTTGTTGTTGTTGTTGTTTTATTTATTTATTTATTTAGCCCCAGAAGGGTCTGCCCATTCATTTGAATCTCAGTGGCATAGAAAAAAGCAACCAGAAGACTCTTCAAAATCAAAACTTGTTTTCCACATAAGAAAGACAATGATCCGGGTTTTAGACCAACATTTAAATTTTTGGGTGAACGATTTCTTTAAGATATTGTTCTGAATCCACAATAGAACAAAGCTCAGCAACATATCATTATGATCTTATGTTTGCAAACCATAAAATGGGCAATAAAATGGTGGATCTCTGCAGTATAACCACCAAAATCCTCCTCAAGTAATGCCCCCCATGCATTTGCATGCCATCAAAGATGGCTTTCTTCATGCATCACACAATGGCATCCATGCCCTTAAGTGCTAGAATTCTGAGCGTCTGTGCTGCCATTAGCATTAGCCAAGTGCTGCTAGAGTAGCGTTAACAGATGTATCAGTGGGCGCGGGTTGGACTGCAGCCCATAAAGTGGGGCTGCACGTCAAAAACCATTAGATGGCACGCTTTGATTAATGTTGTAAGTGATTGTGTGAATAGCACTCTGGGACTGCAGGAGAGAAAGGTTATCCTCTCATAGAGGAGCAACATGAGAATGTCACAGGAATAATGAATATGCCCATCATGTTATTTCCCTCCCTCTCCCCCCCCCCTCTTTTTCTTGCCTTCCCTCTCTCTCTCTTTCACATACTCTCTGTTTTCTCATCCAAAGCCGCTTGTACTTCTTCTGCTGCTGCATTGTGGGCTTGATTTCAACTTCCTGTGAGTGTTTGCATGGCTCCTCCCTGCTCCTCTGTGTCTGGTGTAAAGACACATGAATTATTGATTTGTTATGATAATAGAAAGAGATATGTCATATCTTTTCGGCTATATGCCCCTATCATATGTGGGTATTAAGCGTGGCTCCATCTGTAAATATCGGATAAATATGTATATGACAATAAAGAAAAATAATATATAGAATATGGAGAATAGTGTGCAGATAATGTTATCAGAAACTGACATTGAGCTAAATTAGAGTGAATTTAATTCCTTTTTAATGTGTGTTTAAATCCTAAATTCTTTGCAAAAAGTGGGCAAAACCATTTCACTGGGGAATCTCTGCACTTACAAGCCCTATGGAAAATGTGTTTTATAAATGTTTGATGTAGAGTTTATTTATTTGCATATCTGCTGGCCTCTAAATACACGATTAAATGAAGCAAAATGGAATTGTCATCTCAAATATTACATTATTCTCTCAGTAGCTTTAAATCAGTGAGAAGGCATGTGCGGACAGACAGATCCTGTGGCATTCAGGAAATGTAATCATACTTTAAGCACCATTTCCATTTGATCTGTTATGCCATCTCGGGGTTTTCCAATTCGATATCCTCCCCCAAACTCCTGTTCCCTCATAACATGTTCAGATGAATCCATCTGCTCTCCTTGTCTTCTCACCCCATGTTCCCCTCCTCTACAATGGATCAATAAATGAAATGCTATGTTTAAACTGAATCAAATTTTCCACTTGTAGGGCCAGGCTTGCTTTCATTCCCTTGCTGCATCACTCCAGCAGCACTTCGTCTCGCCATGCCCCCACATCCGACCCAAAGCATTTAGCTTCCCCATATATACAATTAATCGCACCAGTAAGTTCAGCGTTTTCATTAGATTGGACCTGTGAGAGTCTGGTTAGGGAAGGAGGCCCCTGAAAATGACCAACGTTGTAATTGCATGGATTGTGTTTATATTCATTCATGAAAAGGAGACCACACGCCAGCCCTCCACCTGTCGCCCTTTAGATTGGCAAGGTAGAAGCCAAGCACTGCATGCTCTGAAGACAGTGGAGTCAGTGGTAACATACAGGCCAGTGTGGTATGATGGTAATGTTGTTTGCCCAGATTTAACACAATAATATTGTGAAATATTATTACAATTAATAATATCTTATTTCTATTTTAATATATTTTAAAATATAATTTATTCAACTGAAATTGAATATTACAAAAACATTTTCAACAACCTTTCATTTCAATCTTTAGTGTTTCATGAATTATCAATGTTGTGCTACTTAATTAATTATTTTGCAGAAATCACAATATTTTTTTTCAGGATTCCTTGATTAATAAAAAAGTTCAAACAACATTTTTTAAGCAATGTAAAAGTTTTTACGTTCACTTTTCATCAATTTCATACCTTGTTGGAAATTTAAAAAAAAAAAGTAATTATATAATAAAAAAAAAATGTGCACATATACTGTGTATTGTGTGTGTGTGTGTGTGTGTGTATACAGTGCCCTCCATATGTATTGGAACAGTAAAGACAACATTGCTTTGTCTGCTGTGGAGTCAATCTGCAAATATGATTAAAATATGAAAGCACCTTGTATGAACCTGGATATGAGACAAAACTACAGAATGTCACATTTTATTATTAGCTGTTTCAACACACACGTTTTACCAAATAAAAAGGACAGCACTTTTAGTCTTTCATTCCCTAATCTGATGCAAGCTAAGTATTGGGACAGTTGGCTCACAGGTGTTTCTAAGTGATCCGCTGTGTCCTGTTGCAATTGTTCAGATATTAAAAGCAGGGAATGTGCTTTATCAGTTATAGTCATTCCTTCTGCATTCTGAGTCTTGCATTTGATGATGACACAAACAAACCAGGAGGAAGATGAGGGAGCTGACTTTGAGAGAAAAGCAAGCAATTTGGGTGCTAAAAGAAAAGAGGAACGCAATTAGAGCTACTGTATGTCAAAAACAATGGGCATGGAGAAATCAACAGTTTGGAATGTCCTGAAAAAGAAAGAAACCTGTGACTACAGCAACCAACAACGACCTGGTTGGCTGAGAAAAACAACAGCCGTTGATGACAGACAAATCATAAAAGCTGTGGAAAAAGAACCCTAAAACAAGTGTCTGTAAAATCACCAACAACCTCCAGAAAGCTGAAGTGATGGTCTGAAAATCTACTGTCTGCAGGAGACTTTCAGAGCAGAATTACAGAGGTTACACAGCAAGATGCAAACCTCTGATCAGCAGCAAACATAGAAAGGCAAGATTAGAGTTTGCAAATAAGCACAAAGGTGAGCCAGTAGAGTCTTGGAACAGTTTTAGGGACAGATGAGACAAAGATGATCTCTTATTTAAGTGATGGGAAAGTAAAAGTGTGGAGAAAAAGAAAGGAACTGCAAATAATCATAAGCTTACAGCCTCATCTGTGAAGCATGGTGGAGGTGGTGTCGTTGCGTGGGCATGCTTGGCTGCCTCTGGAACAGGCTCTCTTAACTTTATTGATGACTTAACGAATGATGGTGATAGCAGAATGAATGCAGAAGTGAACAAAAATATCTTGGCTACCAGTGTTCAAGAAAATGCCACAAGACTCATCAGAAAGTGCTTCATATTGCAACAGGACAATGACCCAAAAAACAACCCTGCTAGTTCAGTCAAGGAGTTTATCAGGGTAAAGAAATGGAAGGTCTTAGATTGCCCAAGTCACTCTCCAGATTTAAATCCTATTGAACACCAGCTAAAGAGGAGACTAAAGGCAGAAACTCCCCGGAACAAGCAACAGTTGAAATTGGCTGTATTAAAGGCTGGGAACAGCATTTCAAAGGATGAAACCAAGAGCCTGGTGATGTCTATGGGTGGCAGAGTCACTGCTGTGATTGCATGCAAGGGATTCACAACTAAATATTAGCGTTTAAACTTTTAAATTTGCTTTAAGTTCAACTGTCCCAATACTTATGCTCACATCAGATTAGGGAATGAAACTCTCAAAGTGCTGTCCTTTTTATTTGGTAAAACAGTTATGTGTTGAAACAGCTAATAATAAAATGTGACATTCTGTATTTTTGTCTCATATTCTTCTTTTAATCATATTTGCAGATGTCTTGACTCCACAGCAGACAAAGGGAGGGCACTGTATATATATATATATATATATATATATATATATATATGTGTATGAGTTATATATACACACCCACATAGACACACACGCACAGGCTCAGATGTACTCAGACACAAACACATAAGTATCCATCACCCATCGCATTTGATTTCTCCACTCTCAGCAGCAGCACACAATTAAGTTTTCATGCATTTGTTCGACCAAAATCTGGGAGAGCTCAAGCACGTCCTGTATTGATTATTCCTAGCGCAAACAGTAGACCAACTGTGATATACATAATTGGGCAGGGGAGAAAATGGGCCTCCATCCTGATGAAGAACTGCAGACACCTGCATGCTGTATATACACATGGCCCTATGTTTGTGCAATACAGACAACAGTTTAAGGATAAAACGTTGCTCCTTTGAGGCACAGATTGCACTAGTAAATATTACAGTATATTACTAATATCTTACAGAATCTATTCGGGTGCTGCTTCTCTTCTGTGGCCCTGCAGATTTCTCTAATCAAGCAAAAGCAAACTTTGCACTGCTAATATGGAAGCCAAGAATCTCTTGGTTTGCTTTCTAATGATGAAAAACAAACACATGTGCAGAGCTGACCTGACACTGGATCAGCTCTCTGATGAGATGTGTGGACAAGAGCGCTGGTTATGCTTCTGCATCCCGCAAATCCCATTCAGACAAACAGGAACGCCAGGGAACAGACACTGACTATGTGTAATATCTCTATAAACGCACGTCCTCTGTGTTGACACGGCTTTTGGCAAACACAGAGATCTGACCTGGAATACCAGATTCTCACACACACCCACAGTTGTGCTTGTTTATAACTATTCCCAGAGCATATTGGGTCGCTTTCCTGTTTTCTCTCCTCGGGCAATCAAACAGCAGCTTTGCTTACTAACCCTTGCCTCCACTCCTGGGCTTTCCTATTACAAAAAACATTCACTTACAAGGTGTGCGCTCCTGCGGCGCAATGCAAATACTCCATTGGTCAGCCGGGCTTGGAGAAACAGGGAGGGCTGGAGCTGCCACAATCCTGACCCTAAACAACATCTATTCTTAATGCCTGTACTCAACAAGACACTGAAACAGATCAATAGCAGAGAGTGGTCAAATACTAGCTGGGCTTAAACAGTGATGGGTTTTTGGAAGGGATTCACTTAGTGAATGCGAAAACAAGAGATCCCAGAGAGAAAAGACAGATGGAGACCGCTGGCTCAACTTGTGACAGTGTGCATGGTGAAGTGTTTGTACAGGCAAACCTGGACATGTCAATAAGCAGCAGTCAGTGGCATGGAAGAAGACTGGGAATGACATGTGCACCGATCCAAACGCTGGCCTGAAGTTACTGTTCACAGCACACATTAGTGCAGATCACTTGCTCATGTTGCAGATTCTTTTCTCTCTTAGGTCCTTGTCACAATTGGACTGTGCAATGGACTTTGCAAATGAATGATTTTTTGGGGAATGATTTTTTTTTTTTTTTTGAATGGGAACTTTGAAACATGTAGCGTTGCAAAATGAGTTTTGGTCATTCAAATCAAATTGGTAGCATGAGTTTCCTGTGTGTAATATAGCATTGTGAGTTGTGGGTGCCTTG
This sequence comes from Sinocyclocheilus anshuiensis, assembly GCF_001515605.1. Taxonomy (NCBI): domain Eukaryota; kingdom Metazoa; phylum Chordata; class Actinopteri; order Cypriniformes; family Cyprinidae; genus Sinocyclocheilus; species Sinocyclocheilus anshuiensis. The sequence continues at coordinate 1,935,275 of NW_015536698.1, read as the reverse complement.
CAAGTGTAGAGAAGCCTAGTCCTGAGTTTTGCTGTTTGTTGCTGTTGACAAATACAATTGAAAGCCTAGTACTTTACATACTTTACTAGTACATAATACAGTCACACAGGCATTACATATTTAAAATCCAAATCCATGTATTCAGCCCTGTATTCAGCCATGTTACATTATGTTTTTAGTGACCATATACAGGTTACAGTTACTACATAACATTTTGTTAGAATATTGGCCAAAATATAAGGCAGTGTTTTTAAAAAATACATGCTTTCAAGTGAGAAGCACCTTTTCTCAACATTGTACAAGTGCACACTTGTCGTCTTGCTTGACAAATACAATTTAAAATCTTGTACTTTCCCATAATATAGTAACATAGGCATTACGTATTTAGCATTTAACAAAAATAAAGCATTTAGCCAGTGTTGTGTTTTCAGTCACCATATTCAGATTACAGTTACTTTATAACTTATATATAAACAATATATAAGAGTGACCTTAAAATAGAAATGCTGTCAAGTAAGAAACGCCATTTTCCTCACCACCGCACAAGCGCACTGCACTCTTGTCCTCTTGCTCGCCCTGTCCCATGGCTGTGTATAATAGTTTTGTGTTGTGAGCTCGCATTGTGGATTGATTGTAATGGGATAAAAATAAGCATGCAAAAAAAAAAAAAAAAAAAAAAAAAGCAAA
>NW_015536698.1:1932485-1934487 GCF_001515605.1 Sinocyclocheilus anshuiensis | reverse complement strand
ATTATTGTAATGGGAAAAAAAAAAAAAAAAAAAAAAAAAAAAAAAAAAAAAAAAAAAATGCACACAACACACAACAAAAGACTTGTTTTGTGTATATGCCATAATACCATAAAACCATTGTAATCACCATCGGTGTTTTGATTCAGAAAAAAAAATGAGGGCGAACTCAGGGAACGTGATTGGAATCACTACAGCTACTGGTGAAGTCCACAAACAATTCAAGTTCACAAACAACTCCTGACTCTTATGAGTCATTTTTAAAGTGAAACTTAAACTTACAGCCCAGTAGTCCAGTTAAAAAAAAAAAAAACAATGGTTCTTTAAGTAAATCATAAGAGTATTTTTAGTGATGCATAAACATTCAGAGCAAATATTGTGGTGTCGTTCATGAACAAACAACTCTTGCGATTCGGATCTCTTAAAGAGTCGTTCAAAAAAAGACTCCCGAGGTACCAGCTTGAATCAGTCTCACAAACCCTTCAGAGCACTTACTGAATCAACAATTCAAACAATCAATTGACGTCCATCTCGAAAGCAAGTTTTGTGCACCAGACTCCTGTGCTATAGTAATGTAATTCAGAGCTTTGAGACTATTTTATCTGATTGTGATTTATTTGAAAAAGAAGCTTTATTTGTTTATTTGTCTCAACAGAATTGCAGATCCTCATCCACTAAACACTCTGACGAGCTCTAGAAAAATATCACAGTCAGGTAAGTTTCAAGATTATTTTGGGATGTTTTACAAGGGTGATCTTATATATTTGTAATGTTTCTACTTCCATTTAATGCATAATTGAAACAAGTTTGGCATACTATAAGTAGATATACAAAGGTCTCCTCCAAAGATACATTCTGTTTTTAAAAAGTGGTAGCCACCAAGTACCAAATGACTCATTGCGCAAAAACATGTTCAAGTTCTTTCTCCCATTAGAAATTCTTCATCAGACTGTTGTTCCTCTGTTTTTTCCAGTCTCATAAATCAAAGCCTGGCATTCTTCACTACCTAGCAACCTGTTCTAGCCTTTGTGAGATCTATCAATAGGTCATCAATATCTATCAATACAGTATGTATTACAGCAACCAGCACAGCTATGAAAGCCGCCACTTCTGAGAAACCACCTTACCCGTCAGACCATCAAGGGTTAAGATGTACTTTGTCTGAAGCAATATTTAGTGGATATCTGGCCTCGATTTCTCAGCAGGCCTTGCTAATGACTTGTAGCCTACAAATTCCTTGCACTCTCAGGTGGCTTCCTCCGAGCCGGGCTCTGCATCATGATGAAAAGCCAGAGATAAAATAACCTGACAGCTGCAACTCATTGCAAGGAGCAAGCAGTACCCTAGCAGCTGAGACCCCGGAGCCCCAGTTGCTCTCTTTTCTTCCCCCTCTTCTCTTTCACACATAGAATCTCTCTCTCTTCTCTCTTTCCTTTGTATTTTTTAGACACACTGCTCTATTGCTGCTGCAAATGATTTGCAGATGCAGACAGTCCAACAGCTGGTGGCCTAAGAAGAAGTGTAGATAACTGTTTGTGCTCGAATGTGTGTGGTTCCAAAGCAGGATACAGAGTAACTGTTCCCCAATTAAAGTCCATTCCCACCAATTTTATTTCAGTCCATTAAGCAGACAGAGCCCACCCCTCTCCTACGCTATTGCACATGACACCTCCCAATCAATACGCTCCTGCTGGTACCTCCTCTTGATCTCTGAAGACCAGATTGCAGCCAGAGAAAGCGCTAATTGAACATTTGAAGCAATAAATGTGAATAATAAGGTTTAGATCATTGGATCTGTAATCTGTTGACTGTTGATCTGTTGAATCTGGGTCATTCCTGTTATACAATGCATTCTCATGCCCCTTTTATATCATATCTTAAATTTCATTTGTTATAAATATTCCAGATGTATCTTCATTTTTTCCCTTTCTGTAATTGAAGGGTTTTATCAAAATTGAATGGTTTATATATATATATATATATATATATATATATATATATATCA
>NW_015536698.1:1928696-1932438 GCF_001515605.1 Sinocyclocheilus anshuiensis | reverse complement strand
ATATATATCAGTGGTAATGGTTTGTAATATTTTTTAGGGTTTTCCTTTATTCCCAACCATGTTACTCTTTTGTAATGTCCCTTTTAAATCAAAAAGTCCCTTGATGAGTTCCTCCTCCAGAAGTGATATCAGTTTGGTGGGAAACAGAACAGACACACTATATCAGTTTATAAGTATAAGTATTAAAAGTGTTTTGAATGTGTGTATGAATGATGTGATATTTTGTGGTATTAATTGGTTTTAAACATCCTGTTCACTTTGATGCATCTTCAGAAATAACTATCATAATGACATTATCAGATTTGTAATATATATATGTGTGTGTGTATATATATAACTAAATTAACTTCAAGGTGACATCATCATGTAAGCTAACTCTCAAACCATCACACCCTTTTCACTTTCTGACTGCTATGTTAGATTGAATAAAGTTTTAAGTGCCTGAGCTTGACCAGAATACATTTTTGCAACTTTTTACTGAAATACTTAAAATTATATGTACAAATAATGGATGGTCTGTTAAAATTCTGTAGAGCAGAGCAGTTTAATCTTTCAACCACCATCTGAAGCCTGAATCATTTGCCACTGTTGAAATGCATCAATATTTGATATTTTTTGACAATTTATATGAAAATAATGCCTCATGAAAAAGAGTGTAATTCATGAGATCTTGTCATCTGAATTCTATTTGATATACCCAAATGCAGGTTTCCAGAGTATAAAATTGGAAGGTAATCAATGTAATCAATGTCTAGGTGTCTTGAGGTAATTTTAAGTTACCGAGTATTTCTGAGTAATTACTGAGTAATCTCCACACACACCCTTCATATTAGTGTTAGGATCCTGTTGGTTGGTGGTGGCTCCAAGCCCAGAGAGAGCGCTGGCTGGCAGATGGCCCACTCATGAGACTGTCTGTGGGGGCTGACTCAGTGGAGCTGCCCTGCCCCCTCCAGCAGTACCACTTCAAGGGTCAGTGCTTTGCTGGCGAGTTAACACGCCACCTCATCTGACATTTATGTGCCCTGTCTGTTTTCCTTTTCCTTTTCCACCTCTCTTCTCTCTTCCCTTCTTGTCTACACTGAAATTTGGTAAAGAAGCAATTTTCACTCAGAAATTAACGATTAATTACAAAGAAACAGCAGTTTTCAACAAAACATTGAATTAATCGTGAAATTTTGAAGTTTAAAGACTAGTATTTTCTTGTAAAATGTACTCCAATAATAAGTTTTATTAACAACTTGGAAAAATCATTTTATACAGCACGTTTCTTTCATGTTTGAATTACTCATGCATTTCTCTTTGCAATGTTCACGGTTTCATCATTTGACTTTATGATGCCAATATCTACCTCCTAATTCTACATAATTGAATTAAACAGCCCTGTCCTTGTATTTCAATGCAAATACCACATCGCCTGCGCTAAGTGACCACAGCAGCTGCAAGCCCGCTAATTAGAGGAGCTGCTAAGCAAATGTGCTAAGGCAAATATTTAGCTAATTATCCATTTTTAATGCCATTTTCTAACACTGGGCCCTCTCCGAAGGTCCAGCAGATGCTATTAAATTTCACCCCATAGATACACAGTTATGACATGTAATAACTACATGAATATAAAAGAGATTAATAATTTAGAAGGAGCTAACAAATTAGGGCCATCATTAAAAAGGAGGAAAGAGACAGAAGGAAAAAAAAGGATCAGCCTCACACCATTTGCATTAAACTCCAAATCCAAGGTAATACTGGCCTCAATCTCTCTGTCTCTTCCCCACGATAAAGAATTACTGCATTAATTCTGCAAAGTTAACTTATTGCGCCTATTCGTTTCAGGGTTCCCTGGAGCATTTAAAGACTACACAATGATAACTGCATTTCAGGGGACAATAACTCTCAGATATCCATTCCCTCATCAGACTCATTCTTACTTTGACCAAAGAGGAATCGTGGATATTATTCAGTGCTGTCTAGGTGGCGGTTTTCTCCATTTGAGCATGAGATCCGTTGTGCATAGACATGGGCCCAGGCATTTGCTCCTGAGGGAATAAAGGCCACTTATCTTCTGTTGTTCCGATGTTTAAACATACTGACCTCTCTCAGCTTGAATCCAGTTCATGTCTCTTTCTGAGTTAACATCTTAATTATCAAAAGCCTTGTTTTTAACAGGCTATCCACTTGCATCGGTTGTCTGTGTGTAGAATTGCTCATAGGAATGGTTTTGGTTTGGTTGCGTGTGCTGAGTGTCATTTACATAATGGCATGTCTCAGTGTCAGAAAATGTATGTGTTTATCTTAATGTTCTGTCAAGTTAACATAGTCAGAGAAAAGCATCTTATACACCTTGAAGTGCAGACATGAAGGTAAATTCAATTCCCCAAGTGTAAACATCACCCACGATGATTTGAAAGAACAGAGGTGTCTTGTGAAAAACATTCTGTTAACAGCGTGCATCGCTGGAGGCACTGTCTCAAAAGTGTGATAGTGTGAGATTCCCCCACATGGTTTAGAATTTCAATTTGAATTATGATGAAAAGGATCCGTCAAGGTGTATGTGTGCAGTCATTGTTTAACCCCAGGTTTCCTCGACTAACGCTCTCTTTTGAGAGCTGCCAGGTGACTTGACAAAGTGTTTTATACTACACAAAAGCCTTTTGGGAGGAAACCTGTGCCAGGATGGAAAAAACAAAAATTGTTTTCCCCAAGGATATGCATGCAAGTGGGTGGAACACATCAAGAGGCCAACTTTGAACATTCAGATCATATGTTGATCTGATGTCAAATGGCATTGTGGATTTGATGTCAGAAGGATGGGCTGGTGTAGGTGAATTTTACTGTACACAGATCAGTTTGTATTGTGTGTGTTTTAAAAGCTTCGACTTTCATGAAATATCTAGAATCTCGTTAGTGCTACACATTTGAAACACAAATATCATCTAAAAAAACATAGGATAGCACCTAGCAGTATAAGGAGTGTGATGAGGAAGGTAATGATTCTTATATTCTGGGTTTAATAAGAAAAAAAGGTTAAGCCAGCCGGATCTCACGAGAAAACATGAGGTGTCGATTTTGTTCAATTTCATACAATAAAATATACAAAAATAAACTTTTTTGAGAAAAATAAATAAATAAATAAATAAATAAATAATTAAAAAAAATGTAATCATGAAGGTTCAATAACAATGAGATCATATGACTTCATATAAATTAAACATCAATTTGCCCAAACGTGAATTGCCACGAGAGTGTGTTGGGAAAGCTAAGCCAACAGTATTTGTTGATTACCGCAAACAATCAATTAATCAATCAATCAATAAAAAATTTGACTTGTTTTCTTTAAGGGGGAAAAAAAAAACCAAGGTTATGGTTACACACTTTCAGTTTTAAAAAGTAAACTTGTGTATTATTTGAGCTGTAAAGTTAAAATCTTTTTTTTCTTTTTTTTTCCACACTTAAAAAAAATGTTTATATGTTTTTTTTTTTATACTTCGAAACAGTGAGTATTTTAACATTTATAGATTGGCCCTATTCATAGATTTTGTTTCCATTTTTGGTGGATCCAATTTTTTTAAAGAAAAGGGGGAAAAGTGGAAATAATTTTTTTTGATAATCAACATTATATTATATTTTAAAGGGTATAATGTAATGGACTACTTATCAAATAGATGCGTGTTTGTGTGTGTACAGGTTTATGAGGACACAAATATGTATAATAACATTACAACATGAACACGGTTTATGTGGACACTTC
>NW_015536698.1:1925293-1928668 GCF_001515605.1 Sinocyclocheilus anshuiensis | reverse complement strand
CTGCATCCTCGTAAACCAAACGGCTTTTTTTTTTTTTTTTTATCTGAAAATGCAGAAAGTTTTGTGTGATGGGCAGGGGTAGGGTAAGGGGATAGAAAATACAGTTTTTAAAGTATAAAAAACATTATGCCTAGTCCCTACAGTATAAACTACATATACCAACATATATGTGTGTGTGTGTGTGTGTGTGTGTGAAAACTGTGACTTGTATTGCTTTTATGTACATTAGCTGAAAGGAGACCAGTGTTTGCCCTTCAGGCTATTTCCTAATGTCATCCCACATTTGTCCATGTTGAAACAGTGAATCTTGTGAACATTAAGAAGAGGATGCTTGAGCACGTATTTCTACAGATGTTGCATGAGCACACCAAGACAACAAAAGGACTCATAGGAGCAGCCGTAAGACATTTCTCTCATTTCAACATGCACATCACTACAAGTGCTTGCAGCATAGCTCTCTCAGAAGACGTGAGATTGAAATCACAATTAAGTGTTTGGTATCTTCTATAATTATAACTGTATTACTATTTGAATGTTTTTTTAAATGCGATATCAATGGGAACCCATGGCTTTGTCCTTGCTTGAATTAATTAATTATGGGATTCCCAACTTTTTCTGTCAGCTGAACCTCTTGATCTAAAATATTTACTTGAAGTACCTTGTTTAATATTTCAGTAATATAACAATACATTTGCATGTTCATGGTTCTCTGATTGAAAAACAGTGTAGAATTTTGCCAGCAATGTGTTAAGTTTTGCAACCTTTTGCTGACATAGGTAGATTTTATCAATAAAAATGATTATATAAAAATAATAAAAAATAAATAAATACAATTAAAAAGTAGGATTTTCAAGTCACATGTAGAAGTATAAAAATGCACCCATAAGGGGGTGTTAACGAGACAAACACACAAACACACACACACACACACACACACACACACACATACAAGGTCATCTCCGTAAGAGTCAAAAATTTCATTGCTGTGGGGCATGAGAGACAGAACTTTTTGTTTTAGTAGACTGCCCATCAAATAAGCATAATTACCATCAGAATTCACATGGCGTTCATAGACTCCTGAAGGCAATCGGCTACACTCGAATTAGCAACTACGATAAATCACCATTAATTAGCTAATAAAAGCCAGCAGGTGGTTGGGAGCCCACAGCCATTCCCTGGTTGTTTGAATTATGTATATTACATTGTTGCGGCAGTGAAGTAAATGAGAGAGTGAGAATAACAGTCAGGAGTCTTTGAGACCCTTGCGAACGAAAAGGGGATATTACATGATTCAAATATCCCACGATTCCCAGAATTCCACCCAGAGGACTACAAGTCCCTTTGACCCCTGCTCAAATAATGGAGCCAGATGGGTTTTCAGGCACTAAGCGTGTTTGAGCTGTCATTATGGGCATTGACTCTCAAGCCAAAAATCATTGTAAATCTTAGGCATACTCAACTAGTTCTCTGCTTTCATAATCCTTCACCTGTGAAGTGGGCTCCATTTAATGGTCTAATGGTTATTAGTGAGCCTAGTGGTGGCCAGACAGCTTTGGCTAATGTGACTGCAGACATAATGAGGCTGACGGATTTCAGGGTTTTCTTGAACAAAATATTATGAAAAGATTGACTGATTGTTTTATATTTAAAGTTTTGAACAGAGTTCCTATTTTAATAAATCAAAAATTAAGATATGAATATAGGCTATAGGCAATTTTACTGTCTGGGTTGCTGTCCCTGAGTATGATTTCACATAAAGACGCATGGTAATCAGACAAGCAACTGAATGAATCAATGTTTTTGAATGTAACTGATCAAGAAAATAATAAAAGGACTCATTGTTTCATTCCTGAATAAATCCCTGTTTAATGAATCAGTTGAGAGAATGATTCAATGATTCACTCATAAAGAGAGTCTCTTGTTTCATTCCTGAATTAATCACCATTTTTGAAAGAACCACTTGATTAAATGATTGAATGGCTTATGCATAAAGATGTTCACTCATTGCCATCTACTAGTGTATCCATGTAAACTCACAAAATTGAAATGACAGAACTGAACAACGGTAACTGTGTGACCGCATTTTTCGTGCATTGAGCACAACAGTGTTTTGGGGACCTGAAAACCTTTGCAAGTGCAAGTTTATGAAAATGATACCATTATTGTCTCTGTGTAAACTACAAAAATATGAATTTTTGAAAACGGGAAAACGGTGACGTCATGCGCATGTGTATTACATGTTCAGTCTATAGTAGGGATGGGAAGATTCCCCGATTCGCGCGGTGCATCGGCATAAAAAGTTAATGATGCGATGCATTTTAAAAAGTGTGCATCGGTTACAAGTTGGCATTTATATCGCGATGCATCGTTTCTAACATATTTGCATCGGTAAAAACCGATTTATTAATATATAATTACTAGTGGATGCGCTATACTTTTATTGTTTAGAAAGTGACCAATAATCTGTGACCAATATTTTATATGTAGATTGATTTCTCCTCTCTAAACTGTTTCTCAAGCGCGTTCTCTCATCACCGCTGCTGCTGCGTGATTGTGACGCATCACCACAACACTACGGAGACCCGAGGAAAAACAGGGATTAAAGTCCAAAACCTAACTTGAAATAACCTAAAAAATCAATCGGGGCTAAAGCGGTTCCAAAAATGACAAATTAAGTTCACACAATCTCACTAATTTGAGCACGCTTATTCTTAAAGCAGACCTTAATGTCGATCATGGATCAAATCGATCCACCATGACAAACAGCGAATATATCTGTGCTGTTTAATGCATTTGAGACGTTGTGTTTTCCTCAGTGCATAACTGACATGTCACAGGTATATTTTTTTGCATCTGTAAATGTCAGAAAGTCACGCAAACATATCCAGTTTACTGTCAGGAATGGGCGAGGCACGCGTAGTGTTGGGTCGTTATAGAATGCATCATACTCACCCACCATGGTTCCCGCGCCGAAAAGAAGCCTCTAGTCCAGACCATCAGCAAGGTGGTCACTATGAAGCCATAGAACCAACCAAACATATAGGTCCAGCATAGGAGACGGAAATGCAGGAAAATTCCTACCTAACCTCGGTCAGGTGGAGAGCTGGTGGTTATAGGGCAATTAGGAGCTAAGGGCAGATGTAAAACCCCTGAAGGAAACGAGTACATACTCAAATATCACTCTGATCCGGACGAAAGCGCTGATGCCTTGTCTGGATCACATCCCTAGGTCTTGCCTACCTCCCTTTGACCCGCGATTCCTTCTAACCCTACCCGCAGGCGAGGGAGGAGCACGAGCCGCGACACTAGCCTTCTGTGGCCGTCTCTGATCCTCAGACCGAGACGGACCTGGACCCCTATGCTTTTCGGGCTTAG
>NW_015536698.1:1905759-1923450 GCF_001515605.1 Sinocyclocheilus anshuiensis | reverse complement strand
AATGGATCGTACTCACCCACCATGGTTCCCGCACAGGAGCCCCGTTCAAGAAGCGACCCGAAGAAGCCTCTAGTCTGGACCATCAGTAAGGTGGTTACTATGAAGCCATAGAATCAAACGTTACATCATAGGTCCAGCATAGGAGACTGTAATGCAGAAAGTTCCTACCTAACCTCGGTCAGGTGGAGAGATGGTGGTTACAGGGGAATTAGGAAGGCGAAGATAAGGGCAGATGTAAAAGCCCCGAAGAAAATGAGTAGATACTCAAGTATGACTCTGATCCGGACGAAAGCGCTGATGCCTTGTCTGGATCACATCCCTAGGTCTTGCCTACCTCCCTTTGACCCGAGATTCCTTCTAACCCTACCCGCAGGTGGGGGAGGAGCACGAGCCGCGACACTAGCCCTCTGTGGCCGTCTCTGATCCTCAGACCGAGACGGATTTTTTCATCTGTAAATGTTAGAATGTCATGCAAACATATTCATTTTGCTGTCAGGAGTGGGCGAGGCTTACACGAGTGAACGAGCAGCGCTGCTGCTCGCATGTGCAGACTGCGCACTAAACAGACTGAGGGCAATCGAATAGGAGCGCAATAATTCTAAAATATACATTTTGCTAAAATATTTGTTGTTGGACATTAAATGTGTCTTTTGTAGAATTTTAAACCTACATATAAGTGTATTTTTATGATAGCAGTAACTGTAATTGGACTATTGTAATAGGTAAATCAAATGTAAGCTAGTTCAGTACTAATTACTAAGCTCAAATGAGTTAATGTGTTTCTTATAGCAGTTCAAATATAGTCATTTTCTTTATTATTTATTTTCATTTTTAATTCAGTGATTTTAACTTTTAATTTAGTTATTTTAAATACTTTAAAGATCAATTTTAGATTGTAATGTTCTAATGTTCTGCTATCTGTTCTGCAAACTATAAAAGGTACAGCTGTAATAAAACCAGAGAGAAAGGCTGCATGGCTAGAAACTAAAAAACAAACAAAAAAAAAAGTCAAATAGAGAGTAGTAATATCATTGGGTTCCTATTGGTCAGTGTTAGAGGGAGTCAGACTAACTGAAATAAGCCTGGCTTATTTGGTTAACTTGTTTTATGAAACAGGCCTCGAGGCATTAAAGGTGATCATATTTTCTCCATTGTATCGTATTGCATCGAATTGCTTTGTTTTGAATCGAATCGAATCGAAATCGGATCGCACTGCATCGTAATAGGGGTGAATCACATCGCATCGGTAGCTGCTTCATATGTATCTTTAATGTATCGTATCGTTGGCTATGCATCGAGATGTGTATCGTATCGGCCTGAGTCATGAGATGCACATCCCTAGTCTATAGGTATGAGAGCAGTAGTGTTTCATTACAAAGTGACACTGCATGCCAACTACTCGCCTGGCATGCAGAATACAACATTGTTAGTCATTTCCGTGGATTCATGTAAACATACCTGTTTTAAAAACAGTCATTTGTACTTGAAACTTAAAAAATGCAAAACTTTCCCCTTTTTTTTGTGTATTGTTGTTGTATAAACCTACTCTTAATTAAATGTATCTTCTAAGTGCATATTATAGATCTTATTGTGAACAATTTAATTTTGCTAACACTTTATTTTAAGGACCATTTCTCACTGTTAGCTAGTTGCTTATTAACATGCATATTACTAGCATACTGGCTGTTTATTAGTACTTATAAAGCACATATTAATACCTTATTCTGCATGGCCATGTTTTAGATCCCTTAATCCTACCCCATACCTGAACTTAACAACTGCCTTACTAACTATTAATAAGCAGCAAATTACATGTTTATTGAGACAAAAGTCATAGTTAATATTTAGTTAACAGTGAGAATTAGTCCCCAAACTAAAGTGTGACCTTAATTTTTTTCTAGACCTTGATGTTTAATCAAATTGTCATATCTGGACCGTCCAGTGAAAACGATAGTCCTTCTCTCTGGTGATGTTTGTCTCCTCCAAGTATTTAGTCTGCTTAAACCCGTTCCTGCAAGCTCATGTTCATCTGCCTCCATTTTTTGAGTGCAATGCCCACATCTCAAAATCCAATCAATAACTAATACATCAAATCAAGTCCCACCCTACATTTTTCCTTTTCAATAATCCATTACACTTTGTTGTACCTCACAATATAGAATCAGAATGAGTGACTCACAATATGTCATCAGTGACTGTTACTTTTCAGTCAGATATCTCTGTTTGTTAGAACGAATATCTCACAATCAAGTTACTTATACAATCAATAAAGATTAACAGGGCAGGATAATTCAGTTTCACTTTACAATAAGGTTGCATTTTTTAACATTAGTTAACTAACAATGATAAATATTTCTTAAGTTAGTATTAACTTAATATTAGTATTAACTAACGTGAACTAATGGAACCTTATTATAAAGTGTTACCAGAAATTCTTTAATACATCAGTTCTTTGATACCTTAATAATCTAGAATTAACACTTGATTAACAGCAACAAACATACCTAACGTCAGTAATTTAATGCAAATACTAAAGTGGCTAATGGAATAGATGAACTGATGCAGCAGTATGTCTTTGCCCCATAGGCTATACTGCTCCTCTCCCAGCGGATGCTTCTGTTTAAGTAATAGAGAGAGCAGAGCTTACCTCTCCTTGGGTTGCTCATTGTATCATCCTGCCAATTCATAATTAATGATTGCTGTTTTTTCTGCCCTGAAATTAAGTACTGTTTATTGTGAGAAGCAATAACAAAGTGGTGCTTAATTGTGTTCATAAAAAAGGTATTTATTGCGTTTTTGGATGATGGTTTGCTCAAGTATTTGTTATGTATCCTTTGGCAGAGACTTTATATTCGAAATGACTCTCTGGAGCACCTTGTTGTCTTTTTCAAAGGCATGATGGTATGTTTGCAATTGTAACGTTGTTCAGTCCCCCAGTATTTGTGTTGATAGCTCAGACTTGTTGACTGCTAAGTTACCAGCACTTCCTCTCTAAACAGTATCCTTTTTTTCCCAGAAATATATTTCACAGTGCCAAAGACAACAAAGTTCATATGTCTTCATGATGATATTAAAAATACAGAAGATGTTCTCATTTCAACTTACTTCTCAGTGTAATTCATTAATTGTATGTGAGGCAATGAGATAGAATTGTAAACTAGCATGTCTCTGAGATAGAAACAACTTTTTTCTTTCTACATTTTTCTTCCTCAGAAAATGGGTCCTTTTCTTGGGGACTCGTGTCCTCAGGCACTTGCTTGGCACAGGGTAAAAGAAGTGGTGACATACGTTCATGTAAGTGGGCCATAGTAGCAGATGGGACACTGATTGCACTGTTGTTTACAGCTGTTTGTGTCCCTTCATGTGACTCAAACTAGCAGCAAAACAAAGCAATGTTGCACCCGAGTGCAGAAATTATTTGTGGCCCCCATTATGAAGTGAACCAAGTGCTCCAAACTGCAATGGACCTTTGGCAAAATGATTTTTTTTTTTTCATTTTGAAGATTGTTAGTGTGGTATTGCAGCAGATAAAATGACTAAATAATGACTTTGAAGTGACACTTTGATTCTCAAAGGCCAAAACCTTACATGACAGAATATTCCAAATGTTTATGATTTATTTTCAAGGACAAACGATCTTCATGATTGTCAATTGCTCCAAAACATGTCATGATACCACAAAACTCTCTCTGACTACAACTCAGCAGCACAAGCATTGGTAGCCCGCAGCCATCAGTTGATGTATTTTGAACAGTAATCAGCCTTTTATAAAGATACTTTGGAGACCGTTACTGCTACAAGGATGTAATTCAGTATAAAACACTCCGTTTTTTTCCCCTGTCATGTGTTAAAAGACTAATATGTATATGCATTAGATGACATATTGCAATGAAGCAATGTATTTGTGGAAGTGAAAAAAAATGAACTGCTTAGTTTACATTCACTTGTAGTAAGTTAACTTATGCATATCTAATACATTTAAAGCAACGCTTTACAGGTAATTTAAGCTATTTATCCTTGGTTAAATTTATTAAGTGTTAACAATTGTAAACTGTCTCACCAGTACATATCCTGATTTAACCATAAGTTAGAAATATAGATATCTATGACAAACAAACAAACAAATAAATAATCAAATAAACACACACATACATAGAAACATATAAATAAATCCATCATGTGCTAAATGTAGGCAGAATCCTTAGTGTTAGCCTGCATTGTGGTATAAGTAAACAAACTGCATTTCGGCACAATAATCAGCTGCCTCAAGTATTGAGAATAGTTTATTTTTAATTGCATTCCAAGCCTTTTTTCCCCAACACCTGTCAAAGAGCGTTGAGCTCTATAGAAGCTGTTAGCTATAATAAAAGGTTATTTAAAGGTTCTTCACACATAGTAACAGTTCTAGTAAGATCCATGTCGTCCTGAAGAACCCTTCTGAAATGGTTCTTTGTTTTAGAATTTAGATTTGTTTTCTGTTTTTCTGTAACAGTAAAAAAATATATTTTCAAAGCCACCTCATTGTTGATCATTTGGAGCTCAACGATCCAACCGACTGTCAACACACTCTCAGGTACTTGATATCCTTCTTAAAATGTCTAGAAATTTTAACTTTCAAATTGTAACTTGTCACCAATCATGTCTTTTTTTTTTTTTTTTCACAGAACATGCAAGTGTGAGCATCTCTGTTCAATTGAGGATACTTCTCCAATAAGCAAGTAAGTGACAAACATACTGAATGTTTGATCCATATTGTAAAGTTTTGTTTTTTTCTTTTATAATTATTTGGGTTTATGCATAAATATGCCCAGTCACAAAAAAACATGAAAAGCTATTCCATGCCTTTTTATATTGCAAAGGGCTCACATACTGTCAATTCACAATGTCTGCTTTTGGCACTGTCATTTTTGATGCAGTTTCCCATCTCAATAAATATAAAAGTACCTAATTCACAAATTGTTTTATTGTTTGTTTGTTTTTGTTGTTGTTGTTGTTGTTGAAAAACACTAATAGAGGCTTCATAATATAAGTCCAGACAGATAGAGAGCTAAAACACATTATATTAATAAACAGTAAAAAATTAATAAATAAAATTAGGAAAATAAATGTATTAAAAAGGTTCTTTATAACACCATTGAGGTTCTATATAGTTCTTTCAAAGCATGGTTCTTCATGGAGACTTATAAAAAGGGTTCTATTTAGCACAAAAAAAAAAAGGTTCTGCTATTGTTACAAGCTGAAGAATCCCAATGTGGTACTGTTTAAAACCATTTTTCTTAAGAGCATACTACTGCTTTCCTGCTTGATAAAAACATTAACAACAACAATAATAATAATTAATATTAATATTCACCTCTCTTAAGTGAGACGCTTCCAGTTTTTACAAAGAACTGCAGTGTTGTACCTTAGGCTACAGTTAGTGAATGGTGGCGTGTTTTCCTTCCGTATTCTGTAGTCAGCATTTCCAGCATCTGTGATTAGTGATGTGAGCAGTGAAAGAAAACAAGAGGAGAGGCGGCTGGGGTACAATAAAGCCCAGCTAATGGGTAGCCAGGTAAACCTCTACTGAACATCTCATTAGCGAAGAGAAGGAACAGACAGACAAGTGAAAGCTCTTTAAACAGGGCAGCTCTCTCTCTTTCTTCTTTCTTTCTCTATGTCTGTTTCATTGGCCCAGATCTCTGCTCTCTTAGCTTGAATGAAACACACCCCCAGTGTCTGAAACAATTACATCAATTGAGGGTGTGACATTACAATGAGACTCTGATAATGTGAAGGAATTAAAGCTCACTATATAACCGAAAAAAGAAAGTGAACAAAACTGATAGTCTTTTTTTATCTAAATGCTACACACACACACACACACACACACACACCCATATATATATATATATATATATATATAACAAGTGCAAATATATAGAATTACAACATAAAACAAGGGAAAGTTTTTTTTTTTTTTCAATGGACACATTTAATAAGCGTAAGGTGCAAAATGTGTTTGGTCCAGTGGACAATTTTTTATTTAAAAGTACCCGTTTGCAAATCCCTAAAAAAAAAACGTGTTTATATTTTGAAAGTAGTTTTACAAAATAAGACAACATTTAGACTGCGCGTAATTAATTAGAACGATTCCGAGTTATAAAACAATGGAATAAAGAGACAAAATAATAGGATAAACATATTAAGAGAAGGCTATACGTGATATTTCACAAATACTTATATAACGTTTCGTTGGGTGCATTACATGCATGCATAATGCAATATAGTCAGAAATTATTTAAAGACGTTTTTAGGTTTTATGCGCACTCCATCGAAGTCATTTAGTGCATTCTGCCTGTGGTCTGTCGCTGTAGCCCCGGGCCTCTGGCGCATGGCCGGGCGTCGTGTCATCACATCAATTGGGTTTTTGATGAGAACCTGACCCCAGCGCCTCATCTCTCACCGCTGTCTCATTGCTTTTATTTACATCTGTCTTTAGCATTCTAATTACGCGCTTTATTGCTTTAGCCTGGAGGAGTCCACGGAAGCAACGACGGGACGCTTTGAGTTTTTAACTAATAATAAGGACCCGTTAAATCCCACCCACGGGCAGACAGCACCCGGCACGTGCCTAATTATGGCCGACAGATCATGATAAGGAACACATTACCTATTGACAATGTGCGAATTATACAGTGACTTTTTAGGGGGTCAACTATTTCTAGGAGAAATCAGACAAGGCTCACTATGTGGCGCCTTATCTGAAGAATTTTTTATTTTTTTATTTGTATGCCTGTCAACAGTTTTAGTTACATACGTGTGGTATTTGAATATGTGATAAGGTGAGAAATAAAAGACAGTATATATACGATGTACAATGCGAAATGTTTTCTATTGAATTGGTACGACTTTTAGAATGTATGCTATATGTGTTTAAAGGGTTATTTTCTTAATTACTTACGAATGCAATTTGTGATTTAGATTCAAAGTAATTTTTGCAAACCTTCAAGTCGGTTATACTGCGTGTTAGAACTTAATTCACCTGCCAGAACCCAATTAGCCTACATGATTTTGTGATATCCTCATAATTTTACTGAACAATGCGAAAAATTAGATGTGATTTCCCGCTAAATACCTGTCTTGTTGACTTTCAGACTGGAAACAATGGTGTATCCTGCCTAGTGCTCAGGAAGCCATACATCATTCAGTAGGAGAAAGAGAAAACTTTTAAACGGTCCTTTACGCTTTGCAGAATGTTATAAAATAGCATCAATACCAGGGTGCAGAGTCTTTTAATGAGCTCTCAACTTTAAAGACTTGAAGGATATTAACAAGCTACTTGACAAATGGTGCTTAGAAGCACATTAAAGACGCGGCTAATGGGGCGCATAATGACGGCTAATTTTCGATCAGATATAAATTAGAGCCCCCAACAGTTATTTGCCTCAAGGACTTTATGTAAATGATTCTGTTCTGTATAAACTGAGGACAGAGAGAGAGAGAGAGAGAGAGAGAGAGAGAGACAGTCCTTGCGGGTATGATGAATAGATCTGCAGCGGAGCA
Source organism: Sinocyclocheilus anshuiensis (assembly GCF_001515605.1). Classification (NCBI taxonomy): domain Eukaryota; kingdom Metazoa; phylum Chordata; class Actinopteri; order Cypriniformes; family Cyprinidae; genus Sinocyclocheilus; species Sinocyclocheilus anshuiensis. The sequence goes on along the minus strand of NW_015536698.1, from coordinate 1,915,905 downwards.
CGGCTGTCAAACCTCAATGAACACACACATCCAGCAGACAGCTCTACCACCTTCTCATTATTGCCAAATGCGCGATCTAACTGCGACTTGCTCATTTGGAACGGCGCAACAGCGTCTGAGAATACGAGAACGCAACGTGCTGTGCGTTAAAGCCTAAATGAATTTCATGGCGAGCAGGAAGAAAACCAGAACTGGGCGAAAAACATGCTCATCCTAGACTCTTTAATATTTAATCAGCATAGGCCTCTTTTGAAGACACACATGTCAACAGTATGCCACATTCTGTGGGGTGTACTTGCAGCGTAAGGATAGTAAACTGATTTTGCTTTAAATAAGAATGGTGTTCAATCATTGTGCATTTGTTCATTAGGCGCTTTAGAAAATTGCATTTGTTCACCTGACGCACTGTAAACGGAATCGTTTCAGAAAAATATGGAAAGGAAATTAGTGTTAATATTTGTAATGTTTTGTTAAAATAAACCTATATCCAACATCTGGCTATTGAGTTTTTTTGATGCATCGAATCAGATTGATATGGTTTTATCAGTGCAAATAAACCCTCAGGCTAATGTTGTGTCGAATAATTGTAAATAATTGACGTTTCGTTGTTGTTTTTGGCATAGAACAGTTAATTAAAATTATGATAACAGGCAGGCTAGGCTAAATATTGTGAGACGCGACAGACCTGTACTAAAGCTAAATCTGTTAATAACTTATTTGTTGCAGTAGAATTGGCAGTAGTTTTCTCACTGTAGTATTATTGTTATTTTTTATTGTTACGCTAATATTATTTATCAATATTTTCCAAGCATAAAGGTCTGCATTATGGTTTTATTATTCTAGATTTTGTATTTCGCTCATTATCATCACAATTATTGGTTTATCCATTTAATCATATATGCTTAAAACTCTTTATCGCCTTTGGCCAATGTTATTTTACACGTGTGTGTGTGTGTGTGTGTGTGTGTGTGTGAGAGAGAGAGAGGGAGAGAGAGACAGACAGAGAGAGAGAGAGAGGAGTTCAAGACATGGTGAACTTGTGTATTCGTACATGCATTAGTGATTTGTTTTGTTTAAGATGTTTTATGATTATTACACCTCTGTGAAACTATTCAGTTTCAAACATTTTAATTTAACATGTAATATTTTCCACAGTTAAATAGCATAAACAACGTTTTTTTTTGTTTGTTTTTTCAATTATACCAATAATGCCTGTGGAGGGGAACAAATCTAAATACAGTGGACATCAGTGACAATACAATACATGTTCAAGTACTAAATAAGGGGTTCCAACACGTCAGAGGCCTGTGGTTTGTCTTAACGTGCTTTGATGGCAGAAAATTGGGGTAAATGTACAGTTAAAATATTCTATTCGTAGGTCCCCAGGCGGAGCAAGACAGTCCCTGGCTTCATTAAAATTTCATCACTATCCCTATGAAAGGGGGGAAATGTTCAGGGGGAAAGAGAAAGAAAACAGAAGACCTAATTATAACAAAGGAAAACAGCGCTGCCCTTTCGTTTCTGAGCGTGACCACCTTGGTTTTTAAAGCATGAGAATCACATGTATGCTATGCCGCTAACAGGTCAGTGCCCTCTCTTGGATCAGTTTATTAAAGGAAGTTAGAATAAAATGACACATTCGCTTTTCTTGGAAATATTGAAAAGTAAGCGCACCAGTGTGTGTACAAAATGTTCCTATAGTTTAGTCTACCTCTCTGGTTCCCCCTGAATGCTTGCTTAAACAAAAAAATCGATCGATAATTTTCGCACCTATCTGAAAGTTAATTAGGGGTTAGCTCGCTCGGGATAGGCCATTTCGTCCACGAAATTCATTTCCATTCCCGACCAGCCTCTCCACGTCCAGCCCTCCATGCCCGGCTGTAATTAACAGCTCCAATTAATGATTACTTACTTAGTAATTATCTGATTTTCATAATTCCATGTGTAATTTAATAATTCGTTCATATTATCGTGTTAAGTGATAATCTCGTTTAGGAGAACTGATTTCCTCCTTTGAAACTAGGTAGAATTGATGAGAACTTTAGCGTCTATTCAGTCAGTGAATTAATTACATTAAAACATTTTTTAAAAATCTATAAAAATAAAAATAAATCACAGAAAAAAAAGTTAAGCCTAACTAAATACTTTCCGAGTGTTTTTCCCATCTAAAAGAATTATGTTGTCATGTTTCAAAGGCGTTCAAAAATTGATAAAATAATAATAATAATAATAATAATAAACACAATTTTGCGAAAATATTTATATTACATTCGTGTTTTTCAAACGAACAAAACGAAATGCAAATTGCATTCATCATCTGCTAAATCCCTTGAAAATAGGCAGGAAACATCAATGACAAAACATCTTCTATTCAGGCGGCTGTCCGTGGTGCTGAAAGCAATTGGTACGCCTAGAATGCCATGACATGCGCCGCTGCTGAGATGACACTCCCGTCTCTCTCTCTCTCTCTCTCTCTCTCTCTCTCTCTCTTTTTCTTTTTCATACGGCCTAACAGTGAACTGAGTCCGTCTTCAAAGGGCTGCCTATGTCGGCAGAAGAACGAGAACCATCGACTGTGGATTTAAATGGAGCCCGGCACGTTGGCAGGCGAGGTGTTTTTCTGGCGGCCTGACATCTGGCAGCGCTGTGCTCGAGGGACCTCCCCAGATCTCTATAGACTTCATGATTAGACTCTAATAGAATATTAGCATTTGCTCTCAGGTAGGCTTCTAAGGGTTGCGAATGCTAGCAGCAGCAAGTCGTTCGTGGAAATACCAAGCGTAGCTCTACAGCTCAAGAAGATGTCAAGACGTCTTTTTTAGGCAAACAGCAAGATACTAAACTAATCTGAGTACCCATTTGTATCTTGCAAGAGAAATAAGAAAATTGCACATTGGTGGTAAAGACACGTGTAATCCACACAATGAGCAATACAATGTGGAGGCAAACGTTTCAATTATGTTTAACATTGTCCATGAAATGTGTCCTTGAAAACGTCAGATGTTTGAAAACTCTGTTTAGGCCTTTGAATGTAAATGAACCCATTGAGAGCGTTCAGTAAAATGTTAAAATTTTGTTCTTTAATGAAACACAGTTCAATTCAACTATCAAATAGTAACTTAAATATACATCGATTTAATAAATTAATGAATTGATCCGACAATTAAACCTAAAGCAACAGCCATTACAGTTACCGCAGTTAAAACAGCAATACAGCAAATACCTGTATGGATATGTCCAAATGAGATATTTACATTTTACGTGAATGCGAAAACATTTACTCAACATGGTGAATTTAACAAGCAACGACTCCATAATGATACGCGTATATTTATACAAATAAATAAGCAGATAACATACATGAAAATAATTTCAAAGAAAATGTTCTCATATATCTCTCGATTGTGCCTTTTCGAAACGTTAGAAGAACGAAAGAAAACATCAAATAAAAGTGGCCTGTTTCAAGCAGTTTCCCCATTTGCAGAGGGCCACGTTTTCCTTGTTGTCTCAATATGATTTTCTCAAGCAAAAACGTGGAGGGAATCCCAATAAATATGTAATGAAGTAAACATTACCTCACATGATAAATAGTTCATAAGAAACGTTAGAGCGCAGGCGTATTGCAACAGATATTTGACTGAACAAATCCCATTACTTAAAACAACTGAACCTCTCCTCGTTCATTATTTGAATAACTAAGAGATCAGTTATAGCAAAGATGCCTTCACAAGAAAAATATGGATATTATTATCGCCCATTGCCTAACTGTAGGCTATGGTTATCATTACTAAAATCACAGAAGTGGAATTAAGAAGACGACAGACGAAATTATGCATGTAACAGCTAAATCAATAATTTACAAGGAGCTGTTTTGGGTGTTATCTAATAATATTGCAGAATCGTTCGTGGACTTCATTTGTGATGTCCTCTTTTTATCTAATGAACCCTGAATTAACACCAGATTGAAGCGTGACATGCTGAGAAAGAAATATTTTAAAAGAGAAAAACTGACAAGACACTGTCACTACTTTGACCTGAAGTATTTTCCCCCTCTCAGTTTATAATTGATCAGTTTATAATAATTACTGGTGTTACGTGTAGCTCGATACACAACACTTGGTAAATGACTAAACTATGCTATTCAGCTTCAGGCAGGCTGTCTGATTGAGGTTTAAAGAGTCTTGCTCCTCTGATACAGAAAGTGTGCTAGAATAAGTGAGGAAAAACGAATGGTCTTACTTGATCAGTCAAACGATCCTTTAAATGATTCCACATCCCCTTTGCGTAATACGTGACAGTGATTTGGTATTTTCAAATGTCTCTTTTGAATGTCATGAAATTCTGGTTCAATGCACAAGATATTGATGATTGAAAAAGGTGTGAGATAAGAAATATTTTACAAATCGTCTCTAAACAGTTTTAGGAGTCTCTCGACACGTCATGTTGGTTTTCTGGTCGAGCTAGATGCAGGCCGAATATTTCATGCGTTTCTGTTTCTGCCTCTGGTTGCAAAACCAAACCCGCACTACGTTCTTTTTGAGGTCCAGCTTCTCTGCGATTGCTGCAATTTTCTCTGAGGATGGACGCGGCTGAATAGCAAAATAAGCTTCGAGGGACCTTTTCTCGGGGGCCGCGATGGAGGTCCGCTTCCTCTTCTTCTCGGCTCCGTTGAAGAGATCGGGTTTGTTGAGTTTCTCCCGGTGCGACTGTTCAGCCTCCTCCAGCCAGGCTTGCAGGATGGGCTTCAGGGCGATCATGTTGTTGTGGGACAACGTGAGTGATTCAAACCGGCAGATGGTACTCTGACTTAAAGAGCCTACGCCAGGAATCTTCAGGTTGGCCAGCGCTGACCCTACATCCGCTTGTGTCACGCCGAGTTTGATCCGACGCTGTTTAAAGCGCTCAGCGAATGCCTCCAAGTCCCTGGGATCTGCATCCACGTCGCTCATGCAGCCCATGTGGGATGGCAGCCCATGGGCGTGAGCCATGTTGATGGCAGCTTGGTGCATGTGGTTCATGCCTGCCATGTGGACAGGGTGCGCAGGCGTGGAAACCACCGAGCCGTCTGGCCCGGCCATGGCTCCAGCAAGTGCAAGTCCTGGGGTGATGTGATCGAGCAGGTCGCCCTCCAGTGCCTGGTGCGGCTGGTGGTGGTGATGGTGGTGGTGGTGGTGATGGCCCGCGAGAGCTGACGGGTGCGAGATGGGCACGGACGACGAAGAGGAAGATGACGAGGTGCACGGATGCGTGTTCATGGTGTGGTAGCTTGTGTCCGGCCCACCGCCGCCAGAGCTTCCACGCGGGCCAACAAACTCTCATCCAATCCGCCGAATATATTGCTCTGCAATTGCAAATAGAATGCACACATAACTGTCAGCAGGGAATTAGCGCTCCACCCCGTGCTTTTAAAACATTTCCAGCATGAAAAAAAAAAAAAGAAATCCTAAAAAAGAACACACAAAACAAGACACATGCAACATCCCAGGTCATAAAAACTAATACGAAAGGCAAACCCGGCTGAATACATACGTTGGGAGGGAAAAATGGAGGTGTTGGATGATTTGAAAAAGTGGGCTGTCAAAATGTGCCTTTAAGCGGTGATTATGCAGAATACGTACCGGTGGGGTTGGGAGACATGCTCGGCGCATCGCCTCCGAGCTGCCTCCGCTGCTGATGATCGAGTTGCTGTGTCTGGACGTCGAGCAGCAGGACGAGGGCGCGTTGGAAGTCAACGTGGAAGAGGACGAAGAATGCAAACTGGAGTATTTGGGCTCGGCCAGACTGGTGTGGGGCATGGCGAACGCCTGCTTGCTGTTCAGAGACATCATCATCATATTTGCGACCGAACCTCAGCGAGTTCCTTTTAATAAGTTAAGACCCCGCCTTCTTCTTCTTCGACTGGAGTTCAAGCCCAGTCGCTGCGTGGAAGTCTCAAGTCTCTGGCGTTGCAACGAACGTGAAGAGGATGATGCACCACGTCTCTAGATAGCTCATCTAGTGCTGCTGCCTAATGGTCTGAGAGAACGATCTCCTGGTCGCTTCGTCGCGTGCCGTGGCTATGAGACGTGCCGCGAGCACCAGTAAGCCATGCAACCTGTCGGTAAACTCCTTCAAAGATCACGTCAACTCTTCCCAAAACGCTCCACAGAAATGTTCCTCCGCCTTTACAAAATATCTTACATTTGTCACAGCGGAGGCTGATGTCTTTGGTGAGTTTGTCTTTGCTCACGCTTTTAAAACGAGTGCAAAAAGTTTCTTCTCTCTTCTCGTCGTGCAAATCTCCAGAACGACGTTGCTAGAACCAAATATCGCTCGTTAACCTTTATCCCGATTCTTGCTGAATTTGATTATGAGATAAAGGTGGCAGTCGACTACATTCAATGCTGCGGGGACTCGATCTGTCTGTGCTCCAAGGCGAAGGGCAGGCTGCGTCTCTCTCTCTCTCTCTTGCTCACCCATTCTCTCACCCCCTCTCCTCTTACACACTCTCTCGGCTGTACCTGGAAAACCTTTCATGATTTATTATTCTTCATTAGCCACAGCGCCGCTGGGAACTCTGCGCATGGGCAGTTGCAATGACTGGAGCTGGTATCGTATGTTACTTCAATAAAGTTATTGAGGAAGCACCATGGTTAAAGAAATACAATGAAAGCAGAACTGTATTCTTAAGTTAAACATTTCAGTGTTATAATAATATCAAGAAGGTTTATTTAAACATACGTTGTATATTGAACAGACTTGCATGTGTAATTATTCTCTAACGTTTATGTATAATACCAAACTTTCATTATGATACAAATATATATATATTAGAAAGATTCTGTGCTATTTAATTCGTGAATGGAAGCTTGGTCGGAGAAACGTGGATGAATATGAAGAAATCACCATAGACAGCTTCATCATCTGCTGTCCCTTTTGGGTGAAATAAATCAAAGTAAAACGCACGACTATCATTCCATTATAGCGAGGTCATTTGATATACCGACACGCATTAAACAAATCACGTCCGGTGAAATGTTGAAATATTGAATTTAAATTAGATTTATATTTGTTCGAGAGTCATTCAGTAATCAACCTGCTTTGATTTTATTTAGAAAAAAATTAATCTGCTTCGCTTTGACGAATTTATTAGTTTTCCCTGTTATTGAAATAATAAATAGGAAAGCCATTTGAGTTATCATTGAGCGTGTGTTATGAATTTGATGTCCCAACAGAACAGGCTACACTGTGTGAAGTATTTCATTAATGACACAGAAAAGCGGATTTTTTACAACTCTTTAGGGTTTAATTGCAAACCCAATACAATTATATACTCGTCGCAGCGGGCTATTATCATATCTTCGTTCTAATTAGACTACTTCATCAGTGATTTAATTAAAAACCTCTAATCATGTTATAATTAACGAGGCTAGTCTAATTTGTTTAATCTATTCGAGTCCATTGGATGGGGTAAGTGATGCATCATAGCTACCGAGTAACCTCGCATGTTCAAGTGCACAGCTAACGTGAGATCCAAATTTTAACTTGAGCTAAAAATATTCTAATGCATTCAGTGTATTATTTCCGCATTAAATATGCTCAAATCTTCCGAACAGTAATTACAATTTATAGTTTAACAACGAGTTAATATCTGTCAAAGATATGCCACATGCAAAACATTAAAATATCTCATTACGTAAATGCATTATTCTGTGGAGACATACTCTGAATATGCCAGTATGTATGTTTATATCTTAAAGGATTGTTTGTCATCAAATGTATACAAATTAAGAAATTAAATTAGCGTAAGTGCTGCATCATGTCTCTGTTGTTGGGGAAAAAAACGCATGCCGACACTTTGGCTAAATAACAATTAATTAAAAATTTTCTCGGACTTTAATTAAAATATAATAAATAAATAAACAAATAAATAACACAACTAAATACATAAATATGAAGAAAAAGTCTCCGTTTCGGATGTTTATTAATACCTAGTCTTACGGATTCTTATGTATGTCGTCGTAGAATTTGTCCCATGGCAATCACAGTTTTTTTGACGATTGTGCAGGAAGTTGAGAGGTAACCTCCAAAGGGAGGGCCACCCCTGGCGCGCCTGCTCAGGAGACTTCAAGGCCCAATCACTGTCTCCTTGTATATACCCAAAGACTGATTTATGATGAAACTTTAACGACATCATTTATATTTCACCACCCCTAAATCGGCAAATGAAAATTTCATTCACAACGAACCACAAAAAAGTATAGGCCTATATAACCTCAAATAAATCAATTAGGTTCCGCTCTGAGCCGACTGAGTTTGAGGAGTAGTTTTGTCTCACTGTAGCGTTGAGAAATGTATTTATCAGGGCGATTTAATTGCTCAGCTTTAATATATCAGTTTAAAATGAATCTGATCTCAACTAAAATACATAATCAGGTGGCCAAAGTGTCGTTTGCACATGCACGTGCAGTGCGCCCTCTTTGCACAATTTACAAATAATAAATCGATTTGGAATTTCATTGCATTTCAGTAAGTAATCATGGAAATTTGGCCTTTTAACATTTAAATTACATTACATCTTTAACCCCCTTCATCTGTCTGTTTTTCCTCTCCTTCTGTCTCTGTCTCTTTCTGTATCTGCCTCTTATTTGATGATATTGTGTTTCAATTTGTATTACCAGACAGGTGCTTTTAGGAGCTAGGTTTGCAAAGATTTTTCTCCTCCTTCAAAAGCTATGTCCGCATGCTCATAAATACACTTTTATTTTCTCCACTAAGAAAGGATATGCTCTCATAGGAATTCTGACTAAAATTGAGCTTCATAGACGTTTTCCTTTACATATAAATAACAGTGCACCAGTAGCAACAACCCAAAACAGGAGGATAAAAAAGCAGGGGGTGAAAAAAATAACAGCCAGACTTGATGTACAGAAGCTCAGGTGACTTGTTTGCTTTTTTTGACGTACATCAAAAATCAAGGTATGCCGCTGTGGAGCTTGTGTGCTTTACACAAAGACATTCTCACGAGCATCCCTCAGGAGCCGAGCACGTTAACAATCCCAATTACATCCGGACCACCAGAGACAGCTGTTTTAATACCCACCGCTCCTTTGTGCCACCGACACAGTCACTGCAGCTTGCTCTAAGAATACAAGGACAAAGGATGCATCACCGGAATGTGAGAAGGAAAGAGAAAGCTCAAGATAAAGTACAGGAGAAATAACGAGTAAAAAGAAAGTTTTGTGTGTGAGAGAGTCTCTTTCTTCCCTGTTCTCAGTAGCAGGAGTTTAATTCACAGCAACCTCTCTCAATATGCGGTCTTCACTCACTAGGAACCAGTGGATGCTCAAAGGACACGGCCTTAGCAATTAGCTCCAAATAAGCAACATTAGACCTTCCTCTGTCTATTTTTCTACAGATCTGAATGTCTGAAACAGAACAGGTAATGGTAATGTATTACCACACAAATGAGGCTTTGAGAAATATATATTTGAAGACATATTACTTCCTCAAATGCACGTAAAACCAGTCGTTTTGATTAGAGTTGAGAGACAGGATGTCATCTGAGCAGATCACATGCCAAAATGTTTCCATGACACCAGTAACTATACCAGCCTAGTAGAAAAGCCAGAGTCTCGATCTCAGTAATGTTCATTTACTCTAAGACTTCAGGGCAGAGCAGGATAAGGTCAATCCTCATAATGATGTCACATACCTCTAGGTCCTCCAAATCAATAAACTGTAGAGAGGTTCACTGCACCTGTCATTGCATCAAATAAGGCACTGGTTAAAAATTGTGGCTTTGTATTGGTCTCACTGGATGATAGGAAAAATATCAACTTCCCTTTTGGCATTATTCATTATTTAATTGTAAATCTAGGAGTTCAAGCCACCATATACCATAATAAATAAATAAATGGATGAGAACCTTGTATGTAATTTTTGTCTTCCCCCACCCCCCAGCTTAACTGTTCACAGTTAAGTGCAAAAAATATACATATGTAATATGTTATTGTAATTTAAAATAACTTATTTGCCATTTAAATATATTTTTAAAATGTAATTTATTATATATTTTTATTATTATTATTATTATTGTTATGCATGATTTCCAAAAAAATTCAAGACGTATTAAGCACCAAAAATATTATTTGAGCACCAAATCTG
>NW_015536698.1:1868036-1905712 GCF_001515605.1 Sinocyclocheilus anshuiensis | reverse complement strand
CAGTTATTTTAAATTGTTATATTCCATAATATTAATATTTTACTTTATTTAAGATCAAATAAATGCAGCTTTGATTAGCATAACAGAACTTTCAAAAACATTTTAAAAAATCTTAAATGGACAGTATGTAAAGCACAACATCATAACATTTGCTGCATGTGAGGAACAGCATATCAGTTTTTCTTATGATTGCTCATGAACTGTGCTGCTTCTGAATTCAATCCAATACAGTTGAAAATTCTCTCTTCCTCTCTCATTAAGATGACAGTACCAGGTGATAATATATAGCATGTCATGAGATGTCTAATGGCTGATGCTAATTGACCCCCTTTCCACCTTTCTTTTGCACAAATGAAGAGATTTTCCCCTTCCTCTGATGGAGCGTGTCACTATCTGATCCAACAAATTAAAGAGCTCTCACTTGTCACACTGTCACAACATGCAGCCTCTCGCTCATCAGCCATAATTATAATTTTTCCCCTTCATCCAATCACCTGCCAAACACCCTTTTTAAAGCTACACTGAAGCACAACATGCCTGTATTTGTGAGACATGATCTGGTGAAGTACCTTGCTTTATAGTACCTGAGAGCTCCCAGAGATTCTGATTTTTGGGGGGTGTCTAGATGTTTCTAGCACATGGTGTGAGGTAAACTGCTCATTGAATGTGTAAATTAAAACTTGGAACAGCAAATGTTCACATTCCTGACATCTACATAGATCAAGATCAGGTAGGAACCAATATTTTGAAGCACAAACTGTGATTATCAGGCATCTTTAGATCTTGTTCATGGTGATAACTCTATTACAGAGTATAGATTTTTAAGCTTGTAAAAAAAAAAAAGAGGTCATACCCAGGTTGCACTTTATTTTGATAGTCCACTATCACCTTTGCAACTAGCCTACATGTCAACTAACTCTCATTAGAGTATAATCATAGTATTAGTAGACTATTTGGTTAGGGTTAAGGTAGGGTTGTTGAGAGTAAGTTGACGTACTTGCAAGGTTACTTACATTTAATAGAATGTAATGCTCTAATGACTTATGTATAGTTGCAAAGTTAATTATAAGGTATTTTCTCACTACTTTACCCTGGGTTATCGTCATTCTAAACCCTGCTTCTTACCCTGGGAAAAGGTACGTTTTACCCGGGTTAAGAAAAAAAAAACTTGCCCTGGAGCAGGGTTAGCCCTGTTTTTGCGGGGTTAACCCCACACTATGGTGCCAAACTTGTACAGAATCAAACTATGCGGTGTTAGAATGTTAGGGTTAGATGCTTAGCAAAAGATAACCGTTCTGTTCACGTTCCTCCCCTTACAAAAATTAATCATAGTTTTATTATAGTAAAAATATAGTAACCATGGTTTTTTGGTGTATTGATTACCAGTTGTATAACCATAGTTTTAGTACAAATGGTTAAAGTATGGTTAGTGTAGCAAGACCATGGTTAATTTGTGGTTACTATGGTTTACCTATAAAAGCCCACCGAAAAGCCCATTCTGGAAAAAATTGATAGCATTGTCGGCAAAATAACACTAGGATGTGCAATGCCAGAGCCTTTATGTAAACAAATAGCTTGTGTTCATCCAGTCAGTGACACTGAAGCCGCAAATAGTGTGGAACGTAAAGCAAGATAATCCAGGATTCTGCTTACTCTGGTTTTAAAATAACCCAGGGTTAACTATTTCAAGTGTGAAAAACCCTATAGTCTAAAGTGGACTATTAAAATAAAGTGTTACAATTGCACACGAGTACACTGGTCAATTACTGTACATCACTTTATCCATTTGAAACCTCTTTGCATTTTTGCTACAGTCGTATCAATCTCTCATGTTTCTCCCTCACATCTGAATATTTGTGATGAATCTCATCTTTGTAGCAAAGTGCTTGGTTTCTTAATCATTGAAACATCACAGAACAGTGCGTATTCTGACAGTTTCCCTCCCATCCCACTTCTCATAAAATAAAACATGTATTAATATGTTTGGTGAGCAGAACTATACAAAAAAACGCATTGAGCTTGCTTCACGATGGTACGTACACTGTAAAAAAAATTCTGTAGTTTTTACAAAATAATTTTGGCAGCTGTGGTTGCCAGAATAATTTTGTAAAAATACAGAAAAACAGTAAACACATTTACGGCCTAAAACGGTAAATTTTACAGTATAAAACTGTAATTTACAACCAAGAAAATTTGAATGTAAACCAGTAAATTCAACAATGCACACTGCTATTAAAATCTGTTTTGTACCTTTAACATACTGACAACCACCATAATAATGCAGGTGGTAAAAGAGAAAGCCACATGAAGAATCAAAGCTCATCACAAGCAGCTTCGCCACAAGCAGAAGTATATACTAATATATAGAGGGTGCACAGAGTCATTCATGCAAACACAAAACACCATCATGGTAACACACATGATACTTGAATAATGCATTAAACTTTCATTAAACAACAGAAGATGTAACATAAAGCCAAAATATACATAACTAATAACAAAAACTATTAAAAAAACATGATTATTTAAACAAAATACTTTCAAATGTGGAGTGTAATGCAGGGAATTCTGGGAATATCAGTTTACAGTTTTTGACTGTAAAGTATACATTGATCTGTTATTTTTACTTCTAAAAATTGTAAAATTAATGTCTGGTTAGATATTTTACAGTTTTTCCCTGTATATAGTACGGGAACTTACTGTTAACCTATTAACTGTTTTTTTCCGTAGCATTTTTACAAAATTTTACAGTTAAAATTACACTTATTTTTTACAGTGTAGAGTAGGTGTTGATAAAATTGAAACTCCTCAGAACTTTAACAGTGTGTTTTATTATTCAGCACACTCACCAGCAGGGTCAACCCAAATGAGCATGATTTGATATTGATGATGTCAGGTATGATATGAATTAAAAGTTACTGACCATAACCCTTTTTTCAGATGCAGTACTTCACATTCATTGGAAAAGAAAACATTTATGGACATAGTCTATAAATTAAGAATTGTCATTTCTTGTGTTGGTTAAGCAAGTAATTGATGAGTTCATGCATTGATACTTGACGACATTAGAGTTTGTTCATTGCCCAGGATGTACAAACAGAAATGATGCTAATTAGGTCCAATCAGTTCAGTACATGGACTCTTAATGAATGCGACACTTTACCTGCTGACTTTGTGTGAGTAACTTTCTAATGTATGCACTGTACCCCTTGCTATTGACAAAAATGCCTGGGCCTGATCAAAGCACAGTATTCAGTAGGTTTGTCAGGGCCACGAAGACAGGGTCTGTAACACTAATGATCTTCAAACGCTTCCCCATTGCACCAGGAGCTGCATGATTTCCAGGCAAGTCCCCCCCCCTCCACCCCCAAGAGAAGCCTTAATTGTGCTTGGCTTGTAGGGTGACAGGTGTCAGAGGCCCCCTCCACATCCAGCTCATCCCTCGGAAACAGAGGGCCGAGTCTTTTGCAGCCCTCCATAAGCTCATTATTAGCATGATAATATAGCAACATGATGTTGTTCTAACATGCTGATGACATTTCTGAGAAAGTCTGTTACAAACATGTAATGCTAAATTTAGTTTAGTCCAAATTCTCTACAAAAAGTGTAGCCTGACCAATGCACTGATATTAAAATGTAATTTTCAATACTGAAAGGCTGATAATTATTTTCATGTTATGGCTGATGACTAATAAATGGCTGATATTAAAATTCTACACTATCTTTATGATTATTTTTTTTCCAAAAAAATAAAACCCTAAAAACTAGAAATGTTAAATGCTGTGATTTAATTTAGACATTGTAACATTACAATGCATAGTACTTGTCAGACTCTGTTCCATGTTTTGTCTGCGTCTTACTCCCCAGGTGTTCCTTTCCCTCCGCTGTTGAACGTCTTCGTGTGAACGTCTTCCTGTGTTCGTCTCCCTTGGTTCCTTGGTGGTAATAAAGTCTTGTTAAACGTATTCTCCAGCGTCTCCTCGTTCCTCGTGTGTGTGCACCGTGACAGTACTACTGTACAAAAAAAAAAATAGATGTTCATTTTGAGATGTGACATTATTATTTAAATATTAGCATTTTTAAAGATGAAATTTAAGTGAGTGTTAGTACCATTAATATAGTGTTTATTAATATTTTGAGTTTTTATTTTTAATATTTTAGCTTTAGTAAGTTTGCTGGGGTTTTGTCTTTTTTTTTTTTTAAATATGCCTCTATAGTTACTATTAATTTTTATTTGAGTTTTAGTTATTTTACTACATCAAGGTAAACTAATTGAAAATGAGAAATGATGGCAATTAGCTAAAATAAAGTAAGTTTAAGTTTTCTTTATATTTTGTTTTATTTAAAGTAATATTTTGTTAATGGTTAAAATTTTAGTTTTATTAATAATAATATTCCTATGATAGCAAAGGTAATGTAAAATATATGATATTGTAGAGTTTGTGTGATTGTGTTCGAAAGACCAATGCTGTCTGCTGCACATATCTTCAAAGCCTTACCACAGCTGGTCTGAGTCTCATGGGCTGGCATCCAATGTAGTGGTGAATAGGAGATTAACGATAACGAGCATCTGATAGCTAGCATCGCTTTAAACCTGGAGATGGTGCCTGTACCCTCGGTTCGGAGATCAAGATAGTGGAAGCGACAGAAAGAGTGAGCGAGTGAGAGAGAGAGAGAGGAAGGGGGAGGGAGTAACCTTTCCTAGCCAAGGTCCACATGGACAGTGTGTGTACAGTGAGAAGAGGAGTTTGTCTTACATATCGAGCTTGTCATCAACTACACAATCCAGGGAGGGCTGCCATCAGTACCACATACTGAATACACATGAATATATCATGAGCTTCTGCTTATGTAACATTTAGGGGTCACAGTGTGTCTGTCATGATAAAGAGACAGGCTGAGAAACGGCAGATGAGGACAGACACAAGGTTTCTCTGAACAAATATTTTAATTTTTTTTTTAAATATATGCTAGTTTTGACCACGATTATGGGAAAATAAATTTTGAAGGAGGAACTAGATTTTATTTCGTAGAATTAAATATGAGCTATGCAACCAGTTTTACACAAAAGAGGATATTTTAAAAGAGGATATGGTAACACTTTACCTGAAGCCTTTATGCATTATAAACATATTCATAATGCATTGTAAAGGTATTCATAATGAGCATTGCAATGCATCTCTTTTCATAAATAATTGTAAACAAATTTAAAATGCATTAAATATTTGCAGATTGCTTGTTACACATGAAATCGGTTGTTCAGAGTGTTTTAATGTATTATAAAGGTGTAAAGAGGTGTACAAATGTATTATATTGTTTTAGAACTGTGGTTACAATTACTCATAAGATCATGCAGTGCATTATAAGAAAATTAATGCATTAAGAATTATTTTGTAATGCATTATATATACACACGTCAAGTGTCAAGTGAAGGATATCTGTGTGTTTGTTTATTTATTTATTTTGCATAAAATTGAATTATTTTATTCATAGTATACTGAGCTTCATGTTCAAACTGTAGCACATGACACTAGCAACTAGCACTGTAAGTTGCATACGGGTATGAAATGACATGAAGGTGAGTAAATGATGACAGAATTTTCATTAGTAATTTATGTGACTTTATAGCACTGGATGCTGTAAAAACTTTTTTATTTATTTATTTTTAACATTGTAAATAACATGAAAATTTCAGTCTTTCTACTTAAAAATGTAACATTTAATTCAGCGTGTTACTTGCTGTTTCTTTGTAATTATTTTTAAAATATACTTGCAATTTCTCAGTGAAAATTGTTTCTATATATATTTTTTTTCAGTGTAGAAATGTGATAAATCACCAGCGTTCTAAAACATCAATGAGGCATCCAAATGTGCCTGCGCCTGTGCGTAATGAACCTGTGCGAAAGGTTCCCTCAACACCCAGATCTGGTCGTCTCCCAATCTGGCAACAGAATTGACGAGATGAGATAATTAGCGGCTCTCCCTCTCCATGACTCTTTTCTGTTGGGGCTCTGCTCTTTTTTTCTGCGAGTCTACTTGGCATTGCGCATCTCGATAACGGGCTTGTTTAAGTCTGTTCTGCAAGCCCCTTCACCAACCCCCAGCGGAGGGCAGCTCACGAGACCCCCGTCGCGCTTTGAGGACCACTTTGGACCTTTAATCCACTCCAAATGTGCTGATAATTCTCGTTGCCAGGCCACTCTTCTCTCTTGCCTAGTGTCACAAGAGTGGTCTCATGAGAGCCAATCAGCCAATGATAACAAAGTAGCCAGATGTCTGGCGCTGGCATAGTCCCAGAATCCAGGCAGCGGTACGCGGCAGCATCCGCCATGGGCCCGAGATCAAAGCTACCTGAGATTACTTATGGGCACAAAATATGTGTTGCTTATTCTACAGTTCCCATTAATAACAATCTGGGCGAATTTGTATTTCTAATTAACTCTTCCTTTTGGGCGCAGAAGTGCTGTAGGTTTATGAGGGCCTCCGCAGGTTTTTTCCCCACAATGTGAGCAAAAAGCAGGAAGTTTAAACAACAAACAAACAAAACCGAGATTAAACAACTCTGATTATTAATGATACCATGTTTTCATTTTATTTGCACTGCTAATATATTCATCTTAAAATATTAATGTCAAACAGATACATATCAATGTATTAGTCTGTTTGTTATTGCAGAGCAAAACAGGAGTCTATTCAGCATAAAGCTTTTCATTTGTTCAATTTAAAGTGTGACAATTGTCTGTTTCCACTGGTGAGTTCTAAGAAAGGCCTAAGAAATAGAGCAAAACAATAGAGGGCAGATCGGGTTGTTTTCTTCAGTGATTTTGTATGTTTGTATCAAACAACTTTCAACATCTATTGTCTTAAATTACACTATTTTTGGTAATTCTCCAAACTAATATTTCAATATTGTCTACTATGAGCACTTTTGACCCTGTGGATTTAATATGTATTACAGCTAATATGATAAAGATGTTTGAGGCCAACATTGCTCTGGGTACAGTTATGGCAGAATGTTCAGTTCTTCAGTTGCTTCTGAATTATTTTGAAGTTGAAAATTTGTTTTTCTTCCATTGGCAGCTGGTTCTTTCAACCAGCTCTGAGAAGTTGTTGTTTTCTCCTTCAGGCCCTGGACTACTTTTATTGAGTTCCTCCACTTATTCCATCTCCTGTGCGTTATTCAGTTTGTTAATATTTAGAATAGAGCACTGCCTTTAAGGAAGAGAAAATAAGACGGGCTCTGCATCATGCTTTGGGAAGGCAATTGTTGCTTCCTTTTTTGCTCACAAAAGTATTCATCCTTTTTTATCTACAAGAAATTCATGCACATTTCTTTGTTTCTGTATCTACTTTCAAGTCCATTGTTTAATGTACAGGTGGTATGCATTTGGAAGTGAGGTACTACATGCACTCAGTCATTTATTAATTATTAAGCATTGAAAGTATTGCTTCATGTCCATGGCTGATGGGAGTGAGTCCCTCCTCCCTCCTAGTTATGAATAAGAAAAAGAATAACTAAGTGGCTGTGTTGATGTGCAAATTGTGCAGGTTCCTATCTAGATGAGCAAGGCAACTCTTGACATGCTGTCTTTGCTCAGTGAGGATGTAGTGAGGGTTGGCTCTCATGATTAGATCTAATTAGCAGACTTTAAATATTAATACCATTCATTTCTATAGGTGAGATCAAAACGATGGAGATTATGGATGGCAAACAGATTGAGCAGATTGAGCAGATTGATGAATTGATCGATTAGACATGAAATACATATCAAGGAGTGCATTAAGCCTTGAACCCAACTGTCATCTCCCATTTGCAAACAGAAACCTCAAATAGAGTGATTGACAGTAAACATGAGCAATAATTCTGGGCAAATATATTAACAACCGATTATTGTTTATTATGACAAAACTTTGTTGTGACATTCTTACTGCAAATCTTACATTGAATCCTGTTTGGTTTAAATTTGGTCTAAGAATGTGGAAAATGAATGAAAAAACACATGGACCTGTTACACTATTGTCACAGGAGATGTTACTGTCAAATAACATGAGAGTACTGCTCTAACAATGGGAGAATTTTTATAATATACGGGATATTGGATATATTTGATATATTTTTATTATATATATAATAAATTATATAGTATATTATATAGTATATATAGTATTTATTATATAGTATATATATATATAATTTGCGGCTTATTAATAGTTAGTAAGGTGGTTGCTAGGTTCAGGTATGGGGTAAGAATAAAGGATCTAAAATGCAGAATAAGGAATAAGGGTTAGGGTTAGTAATGCAAGTAATGCAGGTAATATGCATGATAATAAGCAACTTAATAGTGAGAACGTGTTACCGAATATTTTATATAATATTAAAAAGTATATAGCTTAAAGTAATGCAAAATAGACAGATTTTCACTAGTGCTTTTAGTCAAAAATGTTATATATATATATATATATATATATATATATATATATAATGTGTGTGTGTGTGTGTGTATGATTCTTTACTATGTATATTGGATTTTGCGTACTTAAGATTTTCAACATTCAGCGGTTCAGTGGGTGTAGAATGTATTAACATTCACTCTTTACTGTGACTCCTAAGTATCATTTGGGTGCAGTGGAAACATCCTCTGAACTTCTTAAAATAAGCTTTTTATTCTCATGTCATTTTTTTTTAAACCAAAAGAATTACTGCCATGCAGAAACTCTGAAAACACCAGCCGTTCATCACTCTTAAAACAGCTTCCTCTTATGCTGCTTGGACTTGGACTGTTATTAATGTATGCTGAATAATTTATCAGTATAAAATTACCATGGTCTCTTTTTTTGCCAAGATTTTTGTCAACAATTAAAAGGCATAGATTTCAGCTGTGCAAAATATTTTTTGAATTTTTAATTCCTTTTTTATTGTTATTTTTAATTTAATTCTTGTCCACAGTGTACACACCCCAGAGAGTGGAGTTCCTCTTCCCTGGTACGTTCTTTGCCTGCTGGGAGGAGTTGTGGTCTTCCCCTGACCCTAACCATGATGAACAGCTTATGGATAATGGATGAACCACTATGTGTGCTGAACTCCCTCCAAGCAGCCCATAATGGGCTATTCCCTCTTTAAACATAGCCTGAACTTGAGGGTTTGAAAAGTACAGGGTTTGTCAGTTAGAATCACTTCACATTAACTCACCCCGTCTATATGAAACTGTCCTTTTACGAGAGCTTAAAACATCAGAACAGAAAGCTAAATTATTTTGATTATTTTTCCCCTACTGCATGCAACAAATATTCATAGAGAGAGCTGCGTGTCTCAGTGGATATAGCATGAATGGATGCTATCTAGCAGGGGTCATAAGCCAGAGTTTGTTTTTCAGCATATGCAAATCTCTCTGCCCGTCCTCAGAAAAAAAACTGGAATATTCTCCGGCCCCAGTCATATTCCATGTGGACAACTGTCCACATCGCAATGACGAGGCCAACGATTGGCAGTAATTGGCACATTGCCTTGGATGTCCTCAGAGAGATCTGAGTGTGAGAGCGGACGGACTGCCCTTTCCACCAATTAGAGCGCTGCCCCCTAGGGGGCATTGACTGGTGGGGGCCCATGGTGTGGCTTGATCTGGTTGTTTGTGGAGTTGCTGCCTCCTCATATTCCTCCTCTGACCTCTCAGAGTTGGGAGACTTCAGTGCCAGACCTCGACGCCACCTCCTCTGTCTATCTGTTCCTCTGCTCTTGAGCTGTCAGTGCACACCATCACATCCACCATCTGAGGTCCTTTAAAACTAAATGGCCTGACAGACTCCCGTTGCTCTCCCTCCAGCAGCCTCACATGGATGATTCCTCATTGACTGTTGGGCTTAATGCCCCTGGTGCCCATCTAAATTTAACACTACTGATGAATCTTGAATGATAGAGTCTTTATAGTGAGAAGTACAATGGAAGTGTTTGTTCTTGTGTTCTTTGTTTTATATTGCATTATTGTGAGTAGCGCTTGAGATTTTGAAAAGCTTGTTCCTCATTCAAGCACTCAGGCACTTCAAGACACTTATGTGAAGAGCCACTAGATTTGACACACAAGAGCCTCTTGAGAAAACAGACGGCTAGTCACAATATGTGTAAAAGGAGATTAGTGCGCAAAATCACATGTCCAGTGCATATTGCTAACAGCCGTCAGTGAAAGCCTTTGGGAAGAAATAAATAGCTATTTCTTTTCCGGTGCATTTGGGTAAATTTCAAACTGCTTATACTATTTTAAGCTAAAATTTAGATACCTTAAAGTATTAGTATTATTTACTCACCCTCATGTCTTTTCAGACCCACTTAACTTTCTTTTTCTGGGGGGAACAATAGGAAACATTTGAAGAATGTACTAGTCATCCTTTCCCATGTATTTACAATAAAATGTAACTTTCAAGCTTCAAAAAGACAAAGAATGTGTCATAAAAGTTGATGTATCTCATATAAGTCTTCTGAAGCTATTTAATAGCCCTCGAGCATTTGGGAACAAATTTTTGTGTGATGTTCACATATAATGTTCTCCTCCAGTGGGATAGTAACAGATGCAACTGGATCATTGAGTGAGACAGATCAGTTTGATTTGGGAAAGAATCGTTTAGACTGGGTTTGTGAACTGAATAAAAGATTCAAAACCCAATCTGTTCATGAATCATACCTCTCTCTCAAACTGGTATTAAAATGCGAAGGACAGATAGGATGCATCAAGATTTTCAGTCAAAATTCCTTGTAAAAACAGTGAAAATTGCCTCTTTGTCATTGCTAGAGCTTGACAACTCCAGTCTTTTTTTCATAATATTGGAATGGGTGGCCAGGATATTCTTTAGACATTCAGGTTTGGAATAACATGATGGCAAATGATGACAGAAGTTTCATTTTTTTGGGTAAGCAGATTTATTTTTTATTTTTTTTCAGTCAGTTTTGATTTCAGTACCCCAAAATTGTCCAGGCATGAAGTTTTTTTTTTTTTTTTGCTTTGATGGATTGTAGGTAAATCCTGTTGCTATTTCTGTGTGAGAAACTGCTGCAAACAATTCAGTGCATGCATTAACTGTCCAAATGAATCGAACTAAATCGCAAACAATTTCAGAGCTTTTTGTTTCAGAACCTATTGAACCGATTAGCTAAAAAGAGAGATCCATTCGCAGATCTGGCATCTGGTTAGTTCTGGTTCTAAACAGCTGCTGGAAAACACACACGACTTGATTGCTGAAATACTTTTAGAAAAAAATTATAAGGGTGGTATAAGGTAATCCCTTTGACACATAAGGATTTATCAGTCATATTTTACTGGGGCACAGCAGTATTTCATTGAGGCTCGTGCCCCAGTTAAAAGGGTCTAGCGACACCCCTGCTCACAACCCACAACAGTGACTCCAAAAGGCGAAAATAAAGGTTCCACAGGTTGACAGGCAAGTAATAAGACGGCTCTTTCTCCTTTACAAGGACCCTCAGAAAGGGGACCCAGCTAATATGCTGTCTGGCCCCAGGGCCTGTGGGAGCATGGCTAGATTATTATGCTAATGCAAAGGCCTCCTGCCCTCGCCCTCTTTCCCAGCTGGCTCTGCTGTCGTTAGGAGGTGCTTTGCTCTGACAGAGGAGTAATATGCTTCCTGATTGAAAGGACAAAAGATCGAGCATTAAAAAGAGAGAAAGAGATCATGCTGATAAGCATATGATAAAAGCACCATTGTGTGCCGATACCTCTGAGAGGCAGACAGATTCTGTAATTCCTGTAGATTTGGGGTAAGTGAATATGTATTAGGGTGTAAGGTGAGCTAGGATAAGTTTTAATTACCCATGCCACTGAAATGTCTGGCAGTCTGTGAATGTGTATGTTCTGCGTTCTATTCTGTATTTTATGTGGCTGCACACTTTCCACACAATAGTGATGTTTTTTTTAACATACTGTACACATATAACATAAACTTCCACAGCTAACGGATGCCTACACTGCAGTCTATGCTGACACCAAAGAAACAGAAAGAAAAAAAAATCCCCTCAAATACTTCAAACCTTTAAGCACAGAGATTCTGGATGCTCAGCTTTATAGTGCAATAATTGTGTAAATATGTCAGACAAACAGAAGATGACATCTTCTTGTTTCCTTTTAAAATGCATGTCTTTTCATCTCCTCTCATCAGATGCAAACACACCTGCATAACTGTGCATATCTATGTATTTTATCACCCATTTATGCTGCTGGTGTTCTTTTTGGTTTGTTTACTTTTTTTAATTGACTTTCTCTCTTTTTTTTTCTCGGAATTTCATTGGCCCATGTATGCTCCCTTTTCATGTTTGAATCACTGTAAGCTTTTTCCTTGGGAATGCAAGCATGATTATAGGATCTCACTGTTTTTCAGGGTGACTGGATGTCAGTGGGTAATTGCTGAAGTAAATACCTAGCTGTGACTGTCAGAGAAAAAAATAAAATAAAAACAAAAGGCTGCAAGTAGGTTGTGGTGCTCACAAGGCGCAGCTGCATTTAGTGATTTTTTCCTGTGGCAAAGTAGGTCTTGTGATGAAAAGCTACTAGCAAGATAATGCAGAAACCACAGGCACATATGTTGTCCTGCAGGCAAATAATTGTTGTAAATATGTAACATGTAAATATGTGCTTACTGTAGATTTATTACTTTTACAGTTACATAACTCAAAATGTGTACAAAATCTATAGGGAAGACTGACAGTATAGTTTTAATGTGCTCATTATGTTAAAGTCAATCTATTTTATGTTATAGATCTTCTTGTGAACGATTCATCCATGTATTTGTTTTTGTATTTGTAATCAAAATGTCATAACTGGATCTTCCGTGAAAATGACAGACTTCTCTCTATTGACGTTTGTCACCAATCAACACCTGATGCATTTTTTTTTTCAACAATCCGTTACACTCCAATGTATGTCACAAGATGGGGAAAAAAAATCTTTCACTACTTCCGTGTCATCAGAACTTTAAGGACCCCATTAATAAAAAGTGGAGACTTGAAAAATGTATTCATACAGTCTTAATTTCACACTTAGTATTTTTTGGATCTTTGTACATTCCTCACAAGGGGATCAGCTGTTTGGGGTTTCCTAGACATCAAAATATTTAAATCCCTGCTATAGAGAACATGAAAGTACTGATCATCTCAACAGACTGGCTCATATAAGAGTTCAGGGAAGACCAATTTACAAACTCAAACAGTGCTTACATGATCCCTTGACTAATTTGTGTTCTATAAACTCTGGTTTTAGATGAAAAATGTTTGAACACACACACACACATTGAATTGTCATGTTTTATGGGGACATTCCATAGGCATAATTGTTTTTATGTACAAACTGTATTTTCTATCCCCTTACCATACCCCTCACAGGAAACTCTCTGCATTTTTAGATTTTCAAAAAACTTAATTCTGTTTAATTTACAAACTTGTTTCCTCATGGAGACCAAAAAATGTCCCCACAAGGACAAGGATCTTGGATATTGTCATCTTTGTGGGGAAATTTTGTCTCCATAACTAGGGCATGCCTGAACCACACACACACACGGAGATGCTGAATGAGATAGGCTCTCCTCCCACACTTCTGCCAGCCATGTGCTCATCCTTTTCTCTCTCCCCTCCATCTGCATGAGAAAAGCCCTGTTCTGCTCCATGGCCTCCACCGAAAAGAGCGGAACATCAGGCAGGGCCACTGCAAACAGTTGTAGCCCACAATTAGAGTTTATCTGTGATAGAGACAGACATGGCTGGGGTCAGGGGCCTCCCCGTGACACACACACACACACACATTATATATATATATATATATATATATATATATACATACATAGAGACAGAGAGAGAGAGAGAGAGGTTTAAGTGGTCATTACTTTGTTTTTAGTGAAGAAACACTTAAAACACAGTAATTGAGAGTCTAGGAATGTGATCAACCCCTCATTAATCTCACTAAAACGCTACCCAGGCTCATTGGAAAAAATGTGTAAAAATTAAATGTGACCCTTGACCACAAAACCAGTCATAAGGGTCAATTTTTCGAAATTTAGATTTATACATCATCTGAAGGCTGAATAAATAAGATTTCCATTGATGTATGGTTTGTTAGGATAGGACAATATTTGGCCAAGGTTAAACTATTTGAAAATCTGGAATCTGAGGGTGCAAAAAAATCTAAATATTGAGAAAATCGCCTTCAGAGTTGTCCAAATGAAGTTCTTAGCAATGCATATAACTAATCAAAAATTTAGTTTTTATATATTTACAGTAGTAAATTTACAAAATATCTTCATGGAACATGATCTTTACTTAATATCCTAATGATTTTTGGCATAAAAGAAAAAAACAATAATTTTGACCCATACAATGTATTTTTGGCTATTGCTACAAATATACCCCAGCGACTTAGGACTGGTTTTGTGGTCCAGGGTCACAAATTGCATTGAAGTGAAATGTCCAGTGAATGCCACTACAAGCGTGTGAAGTTTTATCTGTAACAGATGAACAAGAATATGGCTATGTTTTATTAGGATGACTGTATGTATCACGGCAGTTTTGTCGAACTGTAAGTGGCGCTAAACGCTTTAGCACGTTTGAAAATAATGTACCACCTACACTAGTGTTTTTCAATCCTGGTCCTGGGGACCCACGGCTCTGCACTTTTTGTGTGTCTCCCTTATTTAACATACCTGATTCAGATCATCAGTTCGTTAGGACAGAGATCCATGAACTCAGCTGAGTGTGTCAGAAAAGAGAGACATACAAAATATGCAGAGCCGTGGGTCCCCAGGACCAGGATTGAAAACCACTGACCTACACTAAACTCAATTTGTTGCATTTGCATTTGCATTTGTTGAAGCAGCCATGCCATTTTAGCTTGCTTCCTCTTTTATCATGACTTGTGTTTGACGGGACTCATACACGAGCAATGCTACCATGAGAACTACCGGATTTACTATGTCACAAAAGCCAAAACATATGGAGCGGTTTATGTGATGCAAATGTGATGCAAATGTCAAATTGTATTATTTACGAATCATGTATTGTGGTAAGGTTTTGAGGTCGTAGTGTTGCACATGAAAGTAAGTTGTTTGTGTTTCACTGCCACAAGTGTTCATTTCTGTTTTGATGTTGCAGTGAATTATATAGCTAAGTTTTTGGAGTTTTGCAAATTTGTTGGTACAGGCACATTTATTCCAATAAGCCTAGATTGCTGAAACAGGTTCTCACCAAGATGCAGTAAAGATGTGGAAAAATTTTTGATGAACTTTACGTCTATCTCCTCTTCTGCAGGCACTTCCACAGCTATCTTGAACTTTAAGACTACATGAGGCACAGCCAGCTCCCAGGTGGTGCTTTTCAAGCTTTCCGGATTCAGACTTGGACGTGAACATGCTTCCTGACGGCTGGCCTGATGAAACGCAGAGACCGCCCGGTTTGCTCAGGGCATTAAAGATAGAGCACGTCGACATGGTCAGCCAACCCAACTCGATGCTCTCTCCCTATCTGCAAACCAGGCCTTATAGTCTCCTCAGTAATGAAGAGGGTCCGGACTACGAGGTCAATAATTCATACTGAGAGCAGTTCAGTTGGGATGGTGGAGGAGAGGTAGAAGAGGGTCCTCAATCCCACACACAGTCATCTTTGTTACAGAGCTTGACCACTGCAGAGCCAAGTTCCATGCAGCTCCATATGTCTTACTGCATTATTAAAGGGCATACATGTAGCAGTTTCCACTCAGCTCAGGCCAACCCTGCTTGTTCATTCTGGGATGTTCCTCTGATCATCTTGAGATGTTCCTCTCATTGATCCCCATCATGGTTATTAATAGCCGTTGCCAGTGCCAGTTCCTCTCTAAGATGGTAGTCACATCAAACCACAGCTTGTTCTGCTCTGAATCTCAAGGATAGGCCATGTTCTTTTTAGTGGTTATGATACTTGTGCTTCTGAGGGAATTGATGTAAATTATGGAGTTATATAGGAGCTGTAAAAAATTACAGTAGTCAAAAATGATTGTTAGAAAGTGGTTGTAGGAGTGGTACAGTATATAATATTTAATATACACGTCATAGTACATTCCAGTTGGTATGACTGACTGCTCTCTGCACCCTGATAACTCCTGTTTGTTTCAACATTCATAGATTTCAGAAAAAATAGCCCATTCACATCAAAGGATGTTCTTTTAATAAGTCAATCATACGACTTTTTGACAGCCAATATATCAGATCATAGTAAATGTCCATTTGAGAGTGAACCGTGAAGACAAACAGACAGAAGAGTCTGAAAGTGTATGTTCATGGTATTAGAAATGGCAGCACTGAAGACTCTATTTTTCTGAAAAGTCTATTTTCCTGACCCTCACAGTGAGGCGTGAGTTTTTGCACCATTACATTATCTTACAACGTGACTTCAGATCTCACTGTTGTGACTTTATTTTATTGTAAGTTAAGTCACACTTCCAATAAAATAAAGTCACAACTGTGAGATAATTGTGACTTTTTTTATCTCCTAACAATAGATTAGATGACTTTTTTATAACTTCATATCTCACAAATGAGACTGTTTCTCACAATTGCATCTTGTAAATTTGATTTTATTTATCACAACTGTGACTTTACATCTCACAATGTACCTTTATAATTTGCAGTGTGAATTCATATTTCATAGCCGCAACATTATATCTCACGAATGTGATTCCCCTTCAGGAACTTGAGCTGCGTCGAAGTCGCTTTGACCATGGTTCCCCGAGGGAACGAGACGCTGCGTCTCTTTGCCATACTCCCTGCATCCCTCCAGGTGCTACTTCATCGAAGCTGGTTTGCGCTCTGCCGGATGCGCCTTTATACTTTCTGGTGCTTACGTCACCCCGCTCGTGACGTCTCGCTACTCCATTAGACTGATTTGACACGTGCTTCAGAACGCGGTCACGCAAGGGCGTTCCCAAAGCGACTTCGACGCAGCGTCTCGTTCCCTCGGGGAACCATGGTTACATACGTAACCTAGAGACGTTTTCTCACAACAATTTTAACTATGTATCTCACATTGTGACTTCACTTCATTTCTCAAAATTGCAACTTTATATCTCTTTATATGTCACAATGTGACTTTATATCTCACAATTGTGATTATTTCTCGAAATTACAACTTTATATCTCACAATGTAACTTTATATCTTGCAGCGTGAATTCATATCTTACAACTACATCTTTATATATCTCACAAATGAGACTATTTCTCACAATTTCTTGTAATTGTGATTTTATATCTTATAACTGTGACTTTATATCTCGCCATGTGTCTTTATTTCTTCTTCTATTTTATCTCTGAGGCTGAAAAAGGCTTCCATTGACTGTACCACAATTAAATAAACATTTCAATCTGGTACATTATGAAAGAGATCTGTCAAAAGTCTTGCAAAATGTGGGCCACACAGTTGACTTTCCCACCATCTTGAATTATTAAACAAATTCCGTACATCATAAGCGCCGCCATTAACTAGTTATAGGCACCTGCAGTGCTGGGTGGACCTATCCATAGCTCGTAATGTCCATCATAATCGAAAGGCTATGTAAAAATACGGCTCATGAACGACAATCCTGTTATTAGCTGTCATCGCAGAAGGGAATCTATGTTCAAATAAGAGCTTTCTAATAACCACGCAGGTGACTGATATCTCTCCCTCTCAAGGGAGGAGGGGATGGCAGCAGGGAGGCAGAAGTGTGAAAAATCGACACGGCGACGGAATGCAGATATTGCTCTACCCTAGCGTCACCCCCCATTCGTCACTGTCTCGCAGCCCGGCCCTCATTAAGTGGCCACAGCGTAAGCCATGACTTAATTTCCTTAAGAGGACCAGACACCTGATTCAATTGTACACCCATTATAGAAGGGCAGGGCGTCGAATTGGGCAAACAGCCGCGGCTGTGAGAAGTTGTGATGAATGATCACGTGCCGGCTGTAACACAAGTAGCAATTCGCTATATTAAATGTTGTGGACATAATTTTCCAAGGAGTGATTCATGCCGAGTGCCATTCGTGAGCCCGACCCCCCTAGAGGCTATGGTGAAGTTAGCGAGGTTAGTTCCAGTCACCCGCTGTTCCCCTCATCTCTGGTCTCCTTCTGCACATTTCAGTCTCAGTGGGGATGGATGAGAGTTGTCTGTGGAAAACTGGGGTGATCCATTCACACAGAGGCAGCATGGAGAGATCACTGACTATCTAGTGTTAGATGATTCCAACTCACACTGACCTTGTCACTTCATGGCTCTATTGGCCATGATGGTCAACTAGTCATCCAACAACCTGCTAGTCAACTGCTGTTTAGATTTTTTGCTTATATCTTATGTTAGTTTTCATATTTTTAATGCTGGTGTGTTGCACTTTTAATTTCATCCCAATTTAAAGCACCATCACTGCAGCCATAAACACGTACATAAACAGACATCATGCCATTCTGTTGAGTAGATGTTTTTGAACGCTTCTTATCTGAAGGCCCGCTAAGAATTGTGTTTGAATGGGGTCAGGCTTCCTTAAAATGAAAAATCATTTACTGTTGTTCCAAAACTGTACGATTTTTTTCTTATTCTGAAGAACACAAAAGATGATATAACTGTTGTGGACCAAAACAGCTTTGGACCCCATTGCGTTTAATTGTATGGAAAACTGGATTGAATTTATGTTCCACAGAAAAAAAGAAATGTATACAGGTTTGGACCAATTTTCATTTTTGAGTGAACTATCTCTTTAAGATCAATTAGTCAACTAGTCATTGGGGCAAACCACTGACTAGTCGATTAAAAAAAAACATATAAATATAATATGAATATACATTAATATAATATTTAAATATAATAATATTTACAAACATCATGTTTCACTTCACATAACTATTTTAACATGTTTAAATCATATATCAGATCTGGAAAGCATTAGAAAATAATCTAACCACCAACCTCACAGGGAACGTTGTTAATGAACAGAAAAGAAAGAAAAGGCCAAAACAGAACTCTTGTCTGTGTTGTTTGACTGATCTGAATGTAATTGTTCTATCATGGCTTTTATCTGTACGGCTGAAGCCTGTTTGATACCAGATATTGATGAAAAACAATACACAAAACGGGTTATTTATCCATTTATTTATTATTTAGTTTTTTAACTGGGAGAATCATATCAATTACCAAAACTTATCCTTTGCGAATTTTATAAAAAAATATGCCACTATAGCACTGTGAGTACCAGGCCTTGGCAGCCTCAAAGGTGCTGGTAGTATTTGCGAAAGTGAAATATCACAAACCTCATCAATTAGCCTCAAGAGAACTCAACCTATTAATGTTTCACTCATTCAAACTCACAATTTGTGCCTTTTGTCCAATCGTTTTTATTTCTCCATCATCGTTGTTTTGTGCAACTCTGTGTTGAACATTATTTTTAGCATCAATTGTCTGCACCACCCACCCACACCAGACAGATACACATATAAACCGATCTATAGACCAATCCCCTGTGTCCTGACCCTCTGCAGAGGGATCAAACAGAGCAGGACACACACACACATACAGGCTTTTTGAAGAACTCGGTGAGGCCCCCCTATGGGTGGGCTACTGGCACTCTCTCAAACAGTCTGACTACAGTAGGGGTGGAGTGTGTCTCATCTGCTTTAGCACAAAGCCATCAATCTTTCCACAACCACCAATGGGTTCAATCTTCTATCTTAAAAATAAAACGTATGCCGTATGCGTGGTGGTGAGAGTTTGCGGCACTTTTGGGATTGTGCAATGCCGTGGTATATGAGTCAGTTCTGTTGTTGTGTTTCACACACATTGACACAGAAACATATGGAAGACCAAGAGATTTATAATCTTCCAGATGCAACTTTCTATCTCCCAGTTGTGATTTAATACTTCGCAATGTAACTTTACATCTAGCAACTGCGACTTTATTTCTCCTAATTGTGACTTTATATCGCACTGCTACAACTTTATATGTAGCAATTTCATCTTTTTTTCTCACAGTTACAATTTTATGTCTCTCACTGTGATTATATCTGGCAATTATGACTCGCAATTGTAAATTTATTCTCCCATTTTTGACTTTATACATTTACATTTAGTCATTTCGCAGACACTTTTATCCAAAGTGACTTACAGATGAGGAAAATAGAAGCAATCAAACCAAATAAAAGGCAACAGTGACTTTCTAAAAGGCAATGTGACTTTATAACTAGCAATTGTGACTATCATAATTTTGACTTTATATTCCACAACTGAAACTCTTTGTGGATTTATTTATTTTTATTTTTTGCACTTTATATCTCACAATGTGACCTTATAATTGTGACTTTCTTGCAATTGACATAATTTCTTGCAATCTTCATAGCTCTTAGTAGTGCTGCTGGGCGGTTTGAACAAAAATTTGTATCAGGATTCTGGCAGTTTGATTGTTTTTCACGGTTTTTCCCGGATTGTGCCTTTATATTAATCAGAATGCATACAGTATATCACAGACACTGTATGTCTTAAACTTTATTTCACAATTGCATTTTATTTAATTTGTTTCTTTGTTTTTTTACTCTGAGATGGAAACAGGCATTCTGTGTTAATGAACAATGTAATCTCGCTATTGTGACTTTCTCTTAATTGTGACTATTTCTTGCAGTTTTTTTTTTTTTTTTTTTTTGTAAGGCACGTGTTTTGACCCTACGAATCATTTTGATCAGATTGTGGGTGAATAAAATGCGCTGGTTTGGGTAACCAGAGCTAGCAGAATGCTATCCTTTTCACTTTTTGTGGTGTGCTTTGTTCATCAATGTGCACTCCAAACTCTCTTCTTTAACAAGCTGTGGTGAGAAGACCAACTCAAATCACAGTAATGATCTAGATATGGTGTACTTGGCAGGCTACTGTCACTTTCCATAAGAAGAGTTACTGTGTGTGTGTGTGTGTGTGTGTGTGTGTGTGTGTGTGTCCATGTGAAAGATCGAGAAAGAACAGAGTAGCAATAAGTTGATCAAACAAGATCTATCTATTATGATCTGATGTCTGAAGTTTACACCCAATAACAAAGTCTCTGATCTATGAAAGCGTGTAGAGAGACACACGATAACATAAACACTTCTCAGTACACAATATTGGTCCCGTTTGATCAACACTATTAAATATTGCTTTTGCCACAGTGTGAGAAGTCAAAAGACACTTTAGAAGAATTATAGTCATCATTTACTCGCTCTCGTGTTGTTCCAAATCTGTAGGACTTTATTTCTGTTGTGGAACATAAAAGAAGATGTTTTGCAAAATGTCTTAGTATGTTTTGTCCATGAAATAGAAGGCAGTGGTCACCAAAATAGTTTTTATCAAAGTATGTTATTTTGTGTTCTGCAGAAGAAAGAAAGCCATACCGGTTTGGAATGACATTTGGATCAGTAATTGATGAAAGGAATTTTATTTTATTTCTTTAACTTGCTACTTGTGTTTACTTCAGGTTAGACAATGTATCATTTTTGTACAAGTGTTTGCTACTCAATGTGAATGTCAATGCCTGTGTGCAATATGTGCGCCCCACTCTCTACTTTAATCTCTTTATCAAGTAATCAAACAGGGGGAGGAGGGTTTGTGTTAAGGGGCAGCCTTGGTGAAACAGAGACGGTCTCTGCACATGTAATCCCTGTCATTAAATTTAAGCAATCTCTTTTTATTAATGAATATTTCAGGAGTTATTGCAAGGCCTCTCATTTGATTTTCCTTTTCTTTTCTTTTTAAATCCCCCCTCTCACAAGTGAATAATTCTTTTAATGATTTCATTAATAGCATTGTATCTACAGATGAAAGGCTTATACTTAATCAGCCAAAACGGTTTGAACTAAGAATAAGCCCTCCCTGTCAATTATGTGCATTGTAGGTCCCAGTGTTCTCCCTAAACTAACATGAGCCGTAAGACTTCCATTCTTAACTGAGGGTTAATAAATAAATGTGATTAGAGTAATCCCACAGCTTGGCTCTTTAAAGCTTGCAGGGAGATCGGCTGGCTGCTTGACTGACTCTGTGTGTTTGTTTTACTGCCATGGTGGTTTTCTCTGTGCGTCTGCCACAGTGCCAGATGAGTACTCTGCAGTATTTGCCAGGTACTGTTTTATTTACCTGAACCGCTGCTTCATTTTGACGACTGCCATATGTTTTATCCCCCTGTGCTGCCTTTCCAGAGCTCGGCCATGTGTGTGTGTGCGCATGTATTTGGAGTGTGCGGTGTGAATTTGTGGAAAAGGCACTGTGTTTAGGTGTATTCATATCACAGTTACCACACACACTCGTGAAAGCGTGTGCTCGCATACAAGGACTGCCCCGGTCCAGGAGCCGCACGGGTGCATTAATTATTGATATGCGAAGAAAAAAATGGTGGCGATCTAATGAAATTATCAACGTTGCTGAATTAATGATG
This sequence comes from Sinocyclocheilus anshuiensis, assembly GCF_001515605.1. Taxonomy (NCBI): domain Eukaryota; kingdom Metazoa; phylum Chordata; class Actinopteri; order Cypriniformes; family Cyprinidae; genus Sinocyclocheilus; species Sinocyclocheilus anshuiensis. Next base: position 1,883,283 of record NW_015536698.1, on the reverse strand, counting down.
AACGAGAATAAGAAAAGCCGGGGTTCTCTGGAGCCGGCGAGCTCATTAGCTATGCAGTCTCATCACATCCTCTTTTGGAGCAGGCAGGCACTGGGGCTCTTTCCTTCTCTTCCATAGGACCTCGCTTTGGACTCCACTCAAACTTTCTCCAAAACTTCCTGTTGCCCTCACCTAAGACTCCCCACTATTGGCGTCCCGCTTCTATGAGAAATCACGAGGCTTATTTTTTTATTTTATTTTTTTTACTGTTGAGGAATACTGACTGAAAGCTTCAGTGGTCAAGGACAACACATTTTTCCTCCTTTCTTTCCATGTCTTCACTCTTTCCTTTGGTCGGTGGCCTTCTCGGAGAGTGTTACAGATTCTGCGCATGCAAATGTAGTGGTCCACACTGGTTATCAAGTTGGGACTGGACTGAGAGAAGAGAATATGCAAGACATCACAGGGTTTCATTAGTTAAATACAGTCTAAGGCCAAGGATCACAGAGACAGGTACTGTATGAGATAATTTTAATAGCAGCTTGTGGATCAGGACTGAGTTTTGAGTTTAAGTAACTGACCGGCCCCTGTTCATTATGTCGTGTTGCATGGTGTCATATCACGAAATCATCCAAACTTATTTCACCCAAACTTTGAGCTCTCACAGACTTGTTACTGTCCACTTAAATTCAGGAAGTATGTGCTGGATTTCATTCCGCCCTTTTGCGTTTTTAATAACGGTATAAATGATTTCTGCCCTCATTTTAAAGTGATGCAACTGAGTCGTTGTTCTCCACAGCACTTTTGGAGGAGAGCAGACTGAATTTTAACTTTGACTTCTTTCTCACTCTTCAAGACTTCTGCAGTATTGATAGTTCCCTTTAGAGCTTGTCTGGTGGGTCTTTTCATTCACAGGCCTTATTTATTTATTTATTTAAAGACAGTATTACATCAGTTGGTTACTGAGATGATGTTTTGCATGGAAAAGGGTCTTTTCAATTAATATATTAAGGTAGAAATGGAAATAGAAAAATTCTTATTTCTTTTTACATTCATAGTATTGCTCTTTTCAAACCATTTTTTTCTTCTTTTTTTAAATGTTTTGAATTTAGAATTGGCATCAATCTACTCAAGATGCAAATGTGTCAGCAAAAATACAGGCTGATAAAGCATTCCGAGGTTTCACGGACAAATTGTAGACAATACAATTTAATCTGGAAGATGGTAATCTGATTGTGAGGATTCGATGATTTAATAAAAATGCAACACACTATCATGAAAACAGACTGTCTCTGTCATCACAATTCGAAGGGAAAGCTGTGAGGTCACAGGTGTAATGTCATCATTGAAGTCCGCTTTCCATTTCCTTATGGTTCCCTTCTATTAATTGACTGGATTGATCCACATACAAATAAGGTTTGTCCTCAAAGGGCTTCCATCAATACATTGACTTCTTTTATGGGGGCCATCAAACAACCATTATGTGTGTCACGGGGGCGTCCCCTCAGGGAGATCGCCGCTAGTGACGGATGGGAGGGGCGGGGGCACGGTCTTGTGCCGGAGGCCCTGGAAAATGGGTGATTTGTTCAAATGTGTCGCCAAATATAATGACAATATCTACTGTATTTACTTTTATGTAAATAAGGGCATTTTCAGGGTTTTAATGCATTTTGTAAAAGCCAGTAATACAGTTTGAGCAGTGCACAAATAAATAAATAAATGGTAAAAAAAACAACAAAAAAAAGGTTTTAAATAAAATGCAATGGTGTATATAATGGCATGTTACAAAAGAGTTTTATTAAAAAAAAAAAAAAAGATTAAAGGAAGTATCTATATTTTGCACACAGCGAGCTCCTTGTGATAGAATTTATGTCTGGCTTGAAGAACAAAAGAACATGAACAAACAAGCAAGAGGAGAAGCGCAGAAGTAAATGAGAGGTTTAAATGTGAGGGTCTATATGTGCAATTATCTTCCTGGCAGAAAAGAGCTATAACCCATTATGAAAACTGCTGAGCTCATATTTCTTTTCATGTACACGGAACACCTTTGAGATCTCAAGGCCCTCGGAATACAAACAAATACATGATTCTGTCACACCCACATCACTGTTCTAATGTCAAAAATACAGGGCTTTCTATTACACAATTTTAATATTCATGTCTGCCCTCCCCTGGCTAATTAATATGCACTATTTTAAGTCTAATTGTTCAAGAAAACTCTGTTTTATGTTGATGCAATGGTAATAACAAATGATCGACGCATAAAATTTGCATATATTTTCAAGGCGGAGAGAATATGTGATCATTGTGCCACAGAGAATTGCTTTAAGTTCGGAAGTTAATTTCATTATCTCCGCCTCCCTATTTAAGCGTGCACTCTACAATAATTGAAAAACAGAATAAAAGATGAGATTTTATTGGGTGACGGGCACTAATGGCAAGTGACAGAATGTTAGTGTTACAAGAGAGGGGAACAATTATGGAGAAGTGTTTAAGTGTTGCCATCAACGATCATACATGCATTGCAAGAAACAGATCCAGTGAAGGTCTGCTGTCATAATGACTAGGTTAATAATGTAATTTGATACTGTATTGGTTCAGTATATTCATAAATGAGACATTTTTAGGAATGAATAATGGGGAAACAAATACAGCTATTGTTCCACAAACAATAAGAATACAAGTTCATTGAATCCTATTATAGATTCTTTACTGTTAAGCATGCTATCAGTGTATCAGACCTTCAGCGCACACTTATTTGGGAAAATCACAGTGGAGCATTCTGGGAGCCACTTATCCTGGCGTATCTCAGAGACAGCGTGTCATGCACCGAATTCTTTTTTTTTTTTCTTCAAATAACCTTTTTATACTGGGTGAAAAAAAAAAAACTCAGGTATAATAGAGATTAAAGGGATACTCCACCCCAAAATGAAAATGTTGTCATTAATCACTTACCCCCATGTCGTTCCAAACCCGTAAAAGCTTCGTTCGTCTTCGGAACACAATTTAAGATATTTTGGATGAAAACCGGGAGGCTTGTGACTGTCCGATTGACTGCCAAGTAAATGACACTGTCAAGGTCCAGAAAAGTATAAAGACATCGTCAGAATAGTCCATCTGCCATCAGTGGTTCAACCATAACACTATGAAGCAACGAGAATATTTTTTGTATGCGAAGAAAACAAAAATAACGACTTTATTCAACAATTCGTTTCCTCTGTGTCTCTCTGCATCACCGTAGCGCCATTTTGGGGACCTGATTATAGCACTTAAAACCTGGAAAAGTCAGATTTTCATGATATGTCACCTTTAAAGGTTTACTCCACCCCAAAATGAAAATTTTGTCATTAATCTCTTACCCTTATGTCGTTCCAAACCCTTAAAAGCTTTGTTCGTCTTCGGAACACAATTTAAGATATTTTGGATGAAAACCGGGAGGCTTGTGACTGTCCGATTGACTGCCAAGTAAATGACACTGTCAAGGTCCAGAAAAGTATAAAGACATCGTCAGAATAGTCCATCTGCCATCAGTGGTTCAACCATAACACTATGAAGCAACGAGAATATTTTTTGTATGCGAAGAAAACAAAAATAACGACTTTATTCAACAATTCGTTTCCTCTGTGTCTCTCTGCATCACCGTGGTGCCATTTTGGAGAATATCCGCTGAACGCAAGCAGCGTACACTCTTCTGTGTCAGCCGCGCTGCACGGATGCGCTGTTTTCGTTCAAATCAAAGTGTAAATACACGTAGAAAAAAAACGTATCCTTGTGTCGCGGCTGACACAGAATAGCGTACACAGTTTGCATTCAGCGGATATTCTCCAAATTGGTGCTACGGTGATGCAAAGAGACACAGAGGAGACAAATTGTTGAATAAAGTCGTTATATTTGTTTTCTTCGCGTACAAAAAGTATTCTTTCAGATAGACGAATATGATCATAGCAGCTTGCATGAGACACTGGAACGGAGATGGTCCATTGCAGACCCTGAAGGGCATACGAGAGTATTCAAATATATCAAACGGGGTAGTGAATGCAGTCTTCGGTTGGTCTTGCGCAGGCAGTGCTAAGTGAAGATACCCGCTAGCCCGCATACAAAATGGCATACTTCCATACTATATAGTAGGCAAAAAGCAGTAGGCGATCAAATAAGTATAAAAGAGTAGGTGAAAATTGCCCTAATTCTCGCGAGATTCAGTCGTACGTATACTTAATTTGTGTTCTAATATGCTCTTCTGTGTCTGCCGCGACACAAGGATACGTTTTCTACATGTATTTACACTTTGATTTGAAAGAAAACAGCGCATCCTTGTGGCGCGGCTGACACAGAAGAGCGTACGCTGCTTGCGTTCAGTGGATATTCTCCAAAATGGTGCTATGGTGATTGTATGTTATTCTGAGGCATAGACACAGCAATCTCTATATATTTTGTTGTAAATCTACCACTTAAAGTGAAATCTTTAAGTAAAACTTTTACCATCATGATATGATAATGTGTAATGCATTTATATACACTAATACGTTCAAAAGTTAGGGGTCAGTATAACTTTTTTTTTTTAAGAAATTAATACTTTTAATACTGAAAATTCAGCCTTGCCATCACAGGAATAAATTACATTTTTAAATATATTCAAGTAGAAAAAGTTATTTTAAATTGTAATAATAATTCACAACATCACTGTATTTTAGATCAAATAAATACAGTCTCGGTACGCATAAAAGACTTCTTTCAAAAACAAAACAAAAATCTGCTATAGTATTATAAATTTTATTCATTATTTATAATTAGTTATATAATTATTATTTATAATCAGTTATATATCAGTAGTTTATAGATATGTATTATAACCAGTCCTATACATTTTTACATATTTTAAATACTTTGTTATATTAATATGATATTGTCATATTATACTGTATATATAAATTAATCACAAACGCATTCCAAATGTGTTTTATATCATATTGTATTTCAATAGCATATTGTATACCATTCCAAAAAGTCAATTATAGCCCACATGGTGTGTCTTTTACAGAATATTCATAACCAAATACCACTAAAGATAGCTCGAATGTGTCTACAGATATGTTTCCACAAGGGTCACTGATCTCACGTTGACCACAGAGCCGTGAAACTTCCCAAGCTAATTGTGTCTTTGTCAGAACTGCCAATAGAGCTTGAGAAGTGTAAAGAGTGATATCACTGAACCCAAGGGAACAGGACTCTATCCCTAGCCAATATGACTTTCCTTCTGCTGCTCATTAGGTAGAACTGTATGCTCTACAGGTGAAATACTCCATTGCCAAGACAATGCTGATCATAAAGGCATCAGATGCAAGTGTCCTGGAACAGAGACCTGAGGAATTATTATTTGCAACATATTTGAGATATAACTGTGTCTTCAGGAGGTTGGTGATTGTTTGTATTCCACTGTATTCACATTACACATTATGTTTAAATCTAAAACTGAAGCCAGTAGACTGTAGCGCAGACTGAGTATAAAGCTGTGTGGAGGGGCATTTGTAATGCATCCCCATTTTAACAGCTTCATAAATTATCTTAATTAAGAATGCCACCTGGAGCTCTATCCTATTGATCAGCCAGACAGCACTTCATCAAATCTAAGGTTGCCTAGTCAAAAAAGCAATGTGCTACTTAATTGAAAGGCATCTTTTTTTTTTTTTTTGTATTACTTCAACAAGAGAATTTCAGCATTTTATGAAGTTTCTTGTTTTTCAACATCGCCTTGTTTTGTATTTTTAATTCTCTGGTCTTTTTGATGGCTTGTTACTCTTCATGTGGTGCCAATAGGCAGTGGATTTTAAAAGGAGATATCCTTTCAGGGAATGGCGTGTATAAATATTTTGCCATTGATGAATACGTTAGGCCCCAGACGATCCCACTCTTTTTCTTTGATAGTTGACTACCAAGCCCCATGTGATGTCATAGTGGCAGGACTTGGGGCCCAAGGCGAAATGTCTACACACTTGAGCAGGATGAATCTTACTCCCAACGATGGCCTCTTTGTTCAATTTTGCATCACTGTTTACACTTTATACCACATTTCCAGTCCATGGAGTATACACGCAGTTTATTTGAGGTCATGCCACAATGCGAATCAAGTTTAAGTATTTGAATTTAGTTTTACCATAACTATGTTTAACAAACTGCACTTAGAGTTTCAAGCAGCAGTTTTAGATTGTTCATAGTTTGATATCACAGTTTCTGTGCAATGGAAATGATCTTGAAGCAAATTTAAAGGTGTCTGGCCCATAGAGTTTTAGAAAATAAAGTCTTAAAACACTTTTCATGCTTTCATTACTTTATTTTTTTTTTCCACTAACAATGTCCATTTACATACATCACATTTGGACTAAAAATGGAATAATTTCACAGCTAACATTTAATATATTCTAAATAAAATCAAATTCAATAAAAATACTTTCATATTCTTTCTGCACTTCCAACATCATTTTACAAAACTGAAAAATTACATTTTCACACAATTAATATTGAAGTGGATTTGTTTAATTGACTATTTCTTTAGATTATAATGGTTTTAAACATGTAATAATTAATATTTTTATGGGGGATTTTCAGTTACATCTGCCACTGGAATTGCCACTTCCACCTCGAATCACGAGAGGGCACTCTAATTCACCTGCATCCTGTTCCTGTATAAATACGCCAGCTATTTCCTATGCTCTTTGCGAAGCCTTGTTTGCCATTCTGGTAACATTTCTGACTGTTATTTCCCTTGTTTGTTTTGATTCTTCTGTTGCCTGTTTTCTGGATTACCCCTTTGCCTATTGATTTGTATTTTTGCTGTGGACTATTCTTTACTGGCTATTGACCCCCTGCCTGTTGTTTTTGACCTCGACTCTGTCTTTTCCCTTAAAGTGAATGGTTCATAATTTGGTTTTGGGAGTCCCCAACAACAGGTTTACATGCATGCAAGTTCAAAAAACATTTTCATTTTCTTATAATATGCATTTCATGTTATGCTATTTCTCAACTAAAAAACCCCTCCTTTGCATGAGGCTATTGTGCTCTGATTGGTCAGATAACCCAGTCTGTTGTGATTAGTCTACTGCGTACATGTCAGAAACGGAACACCCATCACCAGTACTGGAATACAGCTTATCAATAATACATATAAATTGATAGTGCTCCACTCTGTTCTAAAAATAAAGAATCAGAGGAGAAAAAGTTGTTTTACACTTATGTTAGTGAAACAGACCTACAACTTGGTAGTAAAGACCCAAACAATAATGGTATATGTGTCTGTGCCAAACACAGACATAGAGTACTGATAAATCACTGCCGTTTTTAAACCAACATATTGCTCCATCCTTTATCATGACTCCAAGTACAACAGACATTCTATATTAATCGACACATTTCTAGACAATAGCAGGCCCACAGCTGATTAGCAGAACTATAATGTGAGTTAGCCAGAGACTAGGGTTGGGCCGACTGACGATGCCATCATTCATCGCCGATGACTTATAGACATCACGATGTTGAGCCGGCATCGCGTTCCATGTGGATTATTAAAGACTGTATCATCGTGAATTCCCCTACGTCTCCTCGTTCCTCGCTCCTCACAGTAGGCACCATGACAGAAGACTCGACCTTCAAAAGTAACTTTATTTGCATTTTCCCCTTCGTTTGTTTTCCGTGTTCCCATGGATCCCCTCGCTGCCAAGTTCACCACCCTAGCCTGCAAGGACCTTTCCCTGTTGGAGTATGCGGTTGAGTGCGGCAAATTACTATCGTCCCGTCGACCTCCCAGACACCTCTGGACTGAGCTGGAGGGAAGCCATTATCCGGTGTCTGGAGAGCGTCTATCCCCGATCCAGAGCACAGCCAGACCCAGAGCCCAGCCCACCATCTCCCCGCTGCGCAGAGCGCAAGCCCGAGCCCACCGCCATCGCCAAGGAGTGCGACAGAGCTGAGGATCGCCATAGAGCCAGAGCCTCTCAGACCATCAGACCAGGTTTGAGAGCCGGCTACAACGCCTGCCGTGAGGGAGAAAGCTGCGGACAGTGAGAGCGCGGAGAGGTGCTCCGCCCCCTGCACCGTGGCCGAGGGCAAGCTAATTACGGACCTGGGACTGTGCCACTCCAAAGGAGAAAGGGCTACGGTTTCCACGTCCAGGCCAGAGAGGGCTCCCCTCCCGCCTGCTCCTGCCTCCTCCGCTGTCGTCTGGCAGCCCCTCTGCTCGCTCTCAGCCCACCATCGGTACGGTGCAAGCTCCACGGGTGTGCCATCCTCCATCGTCAGATTCGTCACCGTGACTGGAGGATCCCCTGTCTCTGCCTCCAGCCTCTGAATCCCGGACTCCGCATCGGCCCGTTGACCCGTCAGCTCCACCATGGCTCCTAGCTCCCTCCTCTCCACTGTGGCCCATCAGTCCACTGGCTGCACCGGGCTCCCTCGTCCCTCCGGCTCCGGCTTGGTCTGTCGTCGACTATCTGTCGTCTCGGGACTCCACTCCTCCGGCTGTGCCTCGTCCCTCCGTCATGTGCTCCCCATGACCCAGTTTCTCCAATGTTTGATTATGTTAATTGTTTCCAGGTGATTCAGGTGTGTCTCATTTACTCCCTCATTAAGTTTTGTATTTAAAGTGTAGTCTGCCCCATGTTTCTTTGTCGAGTCTAAACGTCAATTCCCAGTTCCTACGTGTGTTCCTTCTTCCATGTGGATTATTAAAGACTGTATCATCGTGAATTCCCCTACGTCTCCTCGTTCCTCGCTCCTCACAGTAGGCACCATGACAGAAGACTCGACCTTCAAAAGTAACTTTATTTGCATTTTCCCCTTCGTTTGTTTTCCGTGTTTTCTACAGTGTTTGTTTTCTGTTTTTCCCCATGTTCCCCATGGATTCCCTCACCGCAAAGTTCACCTCCCTCGCTCGCAAAGACCTTTCCCTATTGGAGTATGCGGTTGAATTCAGCCAGTTCGCCGTTTTAACAGCGTTTGACGACGCTGCGCTGAACTCACTGTTCTGGTTCGGGGCAAATTACTATCGTCCTGTCGACCTCCCAGACACCTCTGGACTGAGCTGGAGGGAAGCCATTATCCGGTGTCTGGAGAGCGTCTATCCCCGATCCAGAGCACAGCCAGACCCAGAGCCCAGCCCACCATCTCCCCGCTGCGCAGAGCGCAAGCCCGAGCCCACCGCCATCGCCAAGGAGTGCGACAGAGCTGAGGATCGCCATAGAGCCAGAGCCTCTCAGACCATCAGACCAGGTTTGAGAGCCGGCTACAACGCCTGCCGTGAGGGAGAAAGCTGCGGACAGTGAGAGCGCGGAGAGGTGCTCCGCCCCCTGCACCGTGGCCGAGGGCAAGCTAATTACGGACCTGGGACTGTGCCACTCCAAAGGAGAAAGGGCTACGGTTTCCACGTCCAGGCCAGAGAGGGCTCCCCTCCCGCCTGCTCCTGCCTCCTCCGCTGTCGTCTGGCAGCCCCTCTGCTCGCCCTCAGCCCACCATCTATGCGGTGCGAGCTCCGCGGGACTGCCATCCTCCAGCGTCACCATGGCTGGAGTCTCCCTTGACTCCACCTCCAGCCTCCGAGGCCTGGACTCTGCCTCGGCCCGTTGACCCGTCAGCTCCACCATGGCTCCTAGCTCCCTCCTCTCCACTGTGGCCCATCAGTCCACTGGCTGCACCGGGCTCCCTCGTCCCTCCGGCTCCGGCTTGGTCTGTCGTCGACTATCTGTCGTCTCGGGACTCCACTCCTCCGGCTGTGCCTCGTCCCTCCGTCATGTGCTCCCCATGACCCAGTTTCTCCAATGTTTGATTATGTTAATTGTTTCCAGGTGATTCAGGTGTGTCTCATTTACTCCCTCATTAAGTTTTGTATTTAAAGTGTAGTCTGCCCCATGTTTCTTTGTCGAGTCTAAACGTCAATTCCCAGTTCCTACGTGTGTTCCTTCTTCCATGTGGATTATTAAAGACTGTATCATCGTGAATTCCCCTACGTCTCCTCGTTCCTCGCTCCTCACAGTAGGCACCATGACAGAAAGTCGTCTCTTTCTTTTGAGAGACAATAACTTTATTTATGATGCACTTTCAGCTTTACAACTTTACAGACTGTTTATATTCACATACAGTTACATTACAAACTGCATGAAAGATAATATTCAAAAATCCACTTTAAATAAATTTGCAAATTGATCCTGCCTCCAATATGTTACAGAAGACTTTATTCGAATCCAGTCATCACCAAAACAAGCCATTTTGTCCTCATGTCACTATCACCAAATGAGTCGGTTGTCTGATGTTATGAATGAAGTGCTAGGCTATCTTCATGAGTAATCACCAGTTTCTTCAACGAAACCTATTCGTTCAGCTAACTTGCAACCTAGTATAACTGCAACACCGACGTTCCCCCTGACATCCGGCATCTTACTGAACCCTCCTTGCCTGGCTTTACCTGATAAGTTTGATGCCGCACCTGACCGCTGAAAGGGGTTTCTTCTTCGATACTCCATCCTCATCGCCCAGCAGCCGATGGCGTTTTTTACGGAGGAATCAAAAGTGGCATTTATTATCTTGCTGCTTCACAGACGAGCGCTAAATTTGGCAACCGCAGTACGAGCGTGTGATTTAGCAATTCACCCTTTTGTATTGTTTTCAGGACCGTTTCAAGGTGGTTTTTCTGCACTCTGAGGGAGGCGAGAGTGTGGGAAATCAACTGTTCATGCTTTAACAAGGTAACAGCATGGCTGCAGATTATGCTTTCACCTTCCATACCCCCACAGCTCAGACTGGATGGTCTGACCAGCCATCAAAATCCATTTATCGTAGGGGATCGAGTCTCACTCTTTAGGCCAAGCTGGCTAGCCAGGACGAGCAGCTTTCCTTTGAACAGTTCATCCAGTTTTCTATACGTATTGATAATCTTATCCGAACTGCCCGCTGACCTTCTCAAAATACTACCCCTGCCCAAGTGCCCATGGTGCCATATTGGAATCGACTTCCTGAAAGACTCCAGCATCTCAAGGTAACACCGCCATCCTTGTGGTTATTGACCGTTTATCTAAGGCCTGTCATGTAATTCCCTTAGAAAACTCCCCACTGCCCTAAAGACTGCCGAGGCCCTCTTTCAGAATGTGCTTCAGTTTTATGGACTCTCAGAGGACATTGTATCGGACAGAAGACCACAGTTCATCTCCCAGATATGGAAGTCCTTCTGTGGTTTGCTTAGTATAAACATTACTCTCATATGCGGGTACCATCCCCAGTCTAATGGTCAAGTGCAAAGACTTAATCAGGAGGTGGGACATTTCCTGAGGACTTATTGTCATAACAATTAGCATGACTGGAGTCGGATCCTCCCTTGGACACAGTATGTGCAAAACTTATTGAGAAAACCTGCCACAGGTATGACTCCCTTTCAGTGTGTCCTGGGATTTTACCAGTGGGGTTGGGAGGCTGTAACAAAGCTGAGGATACTCCATCACCACCTCTAGAGGCTGATTGCCTACCGGATCCACACTCGTGGGATGTCAAGGGACGTTGTCTCTTCTGCCTGATGGACTGGGAGACAAGGGTAAAAAAATTATACATCAGTGGTTCTCAACCTTTTTTACTCCAAGGCCCCCCTCCTCTCCGTAACAATAACGCAAGGCCTCCCAACCTTCTCTATTCACAAAAATCTTTGTATAATAGTGTAATTACTTTGCAATTCCATGTTATTACTTTTTAAACAAAATAAATTCAAGATAGATTTAAACCTTCACTGTTCTTTTTTTGGAAACATACTTTGCAAAAATGTCACTGCAGACATTCTTACAGACAACTTTAAAGTACTTACTCAGCTTAGTTATACAGTCACTTTAAAATATAAGCACAAGTCAACCTGCCACATCAAACAAGAGAACAGGGAGATGCCAAATGACTGCATATACAGTAGCTACTGTACGGCTCCATTCAGAATTACTAAACACACCAAAATACAAATGAAAAATAAAAACATTCTGAATGTGTGGAAACTGAGCGATCTGAAGGAGGGTCAACATTTTCAGTGAACAGTTCCTATGTCAGAACAAGCAATCATGTCTATGTTTGGAGTGTCTGATGCCCATATGGCCATAAACACCACTGATCCTCACAAAATCTTTCTTCAAAACATGCAAGCAGCCGTTATAAAACATTCACAGTACATTAATTTTGACAACTGTGTTCATGCAGAAATATGATGTTATAGTGATCAATGTGCTGAGAGCGCACATACACCGTTTTATTGCGTATCGATAATAACAGACTCATGTGCGCCTAATGTACGCCTCCTGTATGCAACTGTAATTGTCCTTGCCTTGAGTACAATAATCATCCATCAAAACTTTACTAGCGTGACACTGGTTTGCTTTATTGAACTGAGAGATTTAGTTTTTGTATCATATGCTCCTGGAGAGGTTGGATGTTTTGAGTCACCATTCAGTCTGTATTTCACACAGCGCGATAAGAAACGACTTTGGCTGCTCCAAAACAATCACAGAATAGGTGGTGCTTTGTTAATTTTTTTTAATTATTATTATTTATTTATTTAATGTATTAATCATCAAATTTGTGAATTAAATGAATATATATAAATAAATTGTAAGTTATTTTGTGGCCCCCTGGAGGATCACTTAAACTCCTTAGTTGGATGCCCACCCCCTCTTTTCTCTTTTTTTTGTACATTGATTCACCTTTTTTTACAATAGCTGTCGAGATCCTTTTCTCTGGTGTTGAAAAATATTTTAGACGTTAACACGATCAAACAAAGGTTAGCCCACATATATATTATACAGAGAGATAGAGAAAGCTGGTGTGAGCTGAGCTATCAAACTTGTGTCCTGGTTTCCTTGATAGATAATGATCTCTTGAAACAGTGTGGTGGTATTTTCATCACATACTTTTTTTGTGTTTCAGTTGCAGTGCAGAGATGAAAGCAGGTTCCAGGCTTAGGCACCACTAGACATCTGACTGAGGCAGGTGTTAGATATGCTGATGACTGGCGGAGACTAAAGACAATACAAATTTGAAGTGAAAATGCTACTGGCACGCCTGCTCTGTTCTTAACACATGAAGCCCCCATGACAATCAATTATTCATCCTATTGTACATGCCTGTATGTGTGAGTGTGCTGAAGCATACACATAGAGTACACTATCGGCTCATGAGTTGGGAGTGCGCTTGTCTTGTGGAGGGCACAAATGTGTTCGAGAGCGTGCATATCAAAGTGTGTACGTACACGCACACACATTAATGCTGTTACCTCTATTTCACAGAGAGAAGGTGGCTGTTTAGCACTGAGCTCCACCATTGTTCCATGCAGGCTCGCCAACTTGTGTGCAAAGCCCTGCACTAGTGTTCTTTTAATGATAGGATCAGGGGGAGATTTGGTGTCTAAAGTGCAGCTTCAGTTATTTGAAAGAAAGAGAAAGGAAGACAGCGGGGTGGGTCGTGTGTGTGTTGGGGAGGGGGGTTCGAGATTCTATGCATTGGGGGTGCTTTTCAAAGAAATGCAGGCTCGAAGCCATTGGGAGACTCCTTTGACTTTAATCTTTTCGCATGCCTTTGAAAATTATAGCAGAGGACTGTGCCTTGCTTCATTAAGAGACATGTTTCACTCCTTCTTGTGTAGTTTCAGCCAGGATTTTTGCACTTGGTGCTTATTTCGCTCCCCACACCCCAACACACGCACACACACACACACACACACCCTTGTTAGAGTGCACGTCATGTTAAGGGCCAATCACTCTTGTAGTGTTGTATGCAAATATACATGTTCCTTCTAATTGGCCTGCTTTTGTCCTTTTCCTATATGACTGACCTCTGACCATTTCATATAATAGGTGCTGTTTTCCCTCACCTGTCATTTCATGCCTGGGTCATTCGTATTTGCTCTCTAGAATCTGCAATGAGTAACATTTCCTAGCTCATCATTGGATTGGAGCATAATTGTCAAAGTATAGCAAAAAAATCTTGGTATATAAAAAAACAAACTATGTAAAAGTAGCTGCTAACTTCATATTTGAAAGGAATTGGATGAATGGATGCTAAAGCAGGTTGTGAGAAGGGGATCTCAGTGAATATATAAAATAATCATTAAAATAATCACATTTTGTTGCTTTGCAGCCTGAAATGAAGAAGGACACAGTTTTTATTTTATCCAGATGCATTTACTCAGTGCAACTCATAACATCCAATTGAAAGACATAACACCAACATGTCAGGGTAAAAAAAATAAATAACTGAATTGGAAACCACCTTTTGAACCACCTTTTGCTTTAATTACAGCCTTTAGTCTGTTGGGATATGTCTATACTAACTTTGCACATCTAGACTGCAATATTTGCCAACTCTTCTTTGCAGAACTGCTCAAGTTCTGTACAATTTGATAGTGACCGTTTGTGGACTGCAGTCTTCAAGTCATTCCACAGGTTTTCAATTGGGTTTAAGTCTGGACTCTGACTAGGCCATGCAAGGACATTCGCCTTTTTCTCCTTCAACCACTGTGTTGTGAGTTTTGCTGTGTGCTTTGGGTCATTGTCATGTTGGAAGGTAAACCTTCTTCCCATTGACAACTTTCTGGCAGAGGGCACCAGATATTCCTCAATAATTTGACAGTATTTTGCCCCATCCATTTTTCCTTCTATCCTGACAAGTGCTCCAGTCCCTGCTGCAGAGAAACACTCCCATCACTGGACATTACCACTTCCATGCTTTACAGTAGGAATGCTGTTATTTGGATGGTGAGTTGTACTGGATTTCACATGAAATGAAGACGGACACAGTTTTTGTTTTATCCAGCTGTAATTTCTCAGTGCGACTTATAACATCCAAGTGAAAGATATAACACATACATGTCAGAAAATAATAAAAAACAGAATCACTGAGTTGGAAAAAGGACCACCCCCTTGTGTCAGTATTTTTTTGAACCACCTTTTGCTTTAATTACAGCCTTTAGTCTGTTGGGATATGTCTATACTAACTTTGCACATCTAGACTGCAATATTTGCCAACTCTTCTTTGCAGAACTGCTCAAGTTCTGTACAATTTGATAGTGACCGTTTGTGGACTGCAGTCTTCAAGTCATTCCACAGGTTTTCAATTGGGTTTAAGTCTGGACTCTGACTAGGCCATGCAAGGACATTCGCCTTTTTCTCCTTCAACCACTGTGTTGTGAGTTTTGCTGTGTGCTTTGGGTCATTGTCATGTTGGAAGGTAAACCTTCTTCCCATTGACAACTTTCTGGCAGAGGGCA
>NW_015536698.1:1861130-1867286 GCF_001515605.1 Sinocyclocheilus anshuiensis | reverse complement strand
TCTCCTTCAACCGCTTTGTGCTCAGTTTTGCTGTGTGCTTTGGATCATTGTCATGTTGGAAGATAAACCTTCTTCCGATTGACAACTTTCTGGCAGAGGGCAGCAGATTTTCCTCAAGAATTTGACAGTATTTTGCCCCATTCATTTTTCCTTCTATCCTGACAAGTGCTCCAGTCCCTGCTGCAGAGAAACACTCCCATCACTGGACATTACCACTTCCATGCTTTACAGTAGGAATGCTGTTATTTGGATGGTGAGTTGTACTGGATTTCACACAGACATATTGTTCAGTGTTGAGGCCAAATAATTCTTTTTTTTAGAATTAATTTTTTAGAATTTTAGTCTCATCTGCCTCAGAATCTTCTAGGTGTGTTTTGGCAAAGCTCAGTCGTGACTGCATGTGGCCTTTCTGGAGGAGTGGCTTTTTTCTTGCAACCCTCCCATACAAGCCACATTTGTGGCAAATTTGTGATATCGTTGTCACATGCACACAATGACCACTCTTTGTCATAAGTTCCTGCAACTGCTTCAGAGTTGCTGTAGACCTCTTGGTCGCCTCTCTGACCAGTTTCCTCCTGGCTCTTTCACTCAGTTTGGAGCGACGTCCTGATCCAGGGAGGGTCTGTGTTGTACTAAATACCTTCAACTTCTTAATAATAGACTTCACTGAGCTTCTAATTGTTTTGTATCTATCTCCTGACTTGTGCCTATCCACAACTTTATCCCGGAGATCTTTTGACAGTGCCTTGCCAGCCATAGTTGATTGTTTGCTTCAGTTGCACTACCAAGGACTGACATGCTCCTGGAAAGCTCTTTTCATGCTGAGCTAATAAAAATGACCACAGCTGATCACAGTTAATATTCAAATGGATTTGTGTGCCTTTGAGAAGGTGATTAGCTATAACTGATTGAGTTTGTAAGTCATTTTTGGGGGGGGGGTGATCCTTTTTCCAACAATGTTGGTGTTATATCTTTCACTTGGATGTTATGAGTTGCACTGAGTAAAAATTAAAAACTGTGTCCATCTTCATTTCAGGCTGCAAAGCAACAAAATGTGATTATTTTAAAGGGGGTATTTTTTTCTATACCCACTGTACATTTAAATCAGCAGTTGAAATAATTTTTTTAAATAAGAATAATATTGTTTTGAAAAAGCCCGGTTCTGAAACAGCTATGGTAAAATCCTAAACTGTAAAATGACCGTAAAAACAACTCAAATAATATAATATATAAATTATATATATATGCATGCACACACATACACACACACACACACACACACACATATATATATATATATATATATATCCATGGCAGTTCAAAATACCATGAAAAATTGTATATACCATATAATCTGAATTGGTTTTTTTTGTTTGTTTTTTTCCACTGCTTCTTTAAAAAGCTGGTTAAATATTACAACACTGTGTGTCTACTGCATAAAACAGCAAACAACACGCTGACATGGAGAAAAAAAGGAACTACAAAAAACTTCACGTGAATGGCCTATTTTAATTTTAGAACTGCAGAAAGGTGATGAATTTGCTTTCACATTAATATTCATTAGAAACTCAGCATCATGTGCATCAAAGTAATAGCGACAAATGTTTATCTCCCACAAGCTAAAATAATTGTATTCCTCTCAGACTTACACTACCAAGACTTCTTCCCAGGATGGTGTTTCCCAGTTTTGTCTTAAAGGCTAGTATAGATTGTCACCGATGATGAGATGATGATTAGTGTCTTCCAAAGAGACAACAGTGCTAACAGGGTGCTTTTTTGAACTGAGTTTTATGAGGACACACTTCAAGGACACAGTTCTGTCTGCTGAGAAACAATATATTTGTAGTGAGAGAAATGTCTCACCTTGCTACAATTCGAGCCCAAAAGCTCCAAATGAGTGCTGACAGAAGCAAGGCGGGCAGGAGTGGGATCTCTCACAGGGAATTTTTCTCTTCACTGTCGCTATCTGAGACACTTGTCGCAGGTTTGCCAGCCAGGCTCCCCCTTAAAATGTGAAAGACAAAAGGGAGAAAATGCTCTGCTGACAGGCAGGAAGGGTGAAGAGGCAACATAGCAGTGTTCCTAAAACAAGACATTATTATCCATATAATTTAAATCCTAAAACATTTAACATGTTTCTGTATTGAAATGAAACAGGAATTTGATATCTAAATGAAAGGAATTCAATGCTAAGTCCAAGTGGCATTTTACAGTTTTTCATATTACAGTTTTTACAGTTTTTTGATTCAATAAATGCAGCATCATCTTAGTGACCATAATTTGACATACTAGCCCCAGTCTTTTAAATGGTAGTGCATGTACTGTATATATGTATATTGTTTCAAGGCATTAATGTTTGCCTACAAAACCACCACTGGCTCTGCACCCATTTACCTAAATTCATTACTTCAGAGTTATGTGCCCTCTAGAAGCTTGCGTTCTGCAAGTGAACGGCGTATTATTGTGCCATCTCAAAGAGGCACAAAATCACTTTCACAGACTTCTTCATTAACTGTTCCCTCCTGGTGGAATGACCTGCCCAAATCATTCGGCGCGCCCGGCGCATGGTCCAAAAGGGTTGTCCCTGTTCTCTTAATGAGTAATGGGTGTGTTTTGGGCGTAACGTGCAATAAACCAATCTCCCATTCCCTTAAAAAGCCAGTTGCACTCGCGCCATGGCGGATTCGCTATTTATATGGTGGAATTTACAAGAGAAAAGACTGAACGCTTCTCCAGAGAGGAAACGGATCTGCTCGTGCACAAGGTTAAAGCAAGCGAGCAGACCATCTACGGGGCACAATAATAACCTTTTACATTGAAATCCTTTTATTTTTAATATTTGGCATGTTTGTGTGCTGTTGCGCTTCCGTGTAATAAGCAGAGTTTACGCGCGATGTGGACCTGCATATAGGCGCATATTACTAACGCGCTCTTTAATTAACAAAAAATAATTGTAATTAATTAAATAAAATATTGTGCCATTGACTTTAGACCAGGTTTCAGTTGGTCAATGGCGCAGTCTATTTCAGTTGCCTCAAAGGGCCCTATCATACACCCGGCGCAATGCGGCGCCAGGCGCGACGCAAGTGTTTTTTGCTAGTTTCAGCCCAATGCAGATATAATTTTCACGTCCTGCGCCACGTTGTTTAAATAGCAAATGCATTTGCACCTATTTGTGCGCTCATGGGTGTGCTGGTCTGAAAACGAGGTGTGTTCAGGCGCATTGCTGGTACATTGCTATTTTGAGGCAAGTGAAATAGACTGCATCATTGACCAACTAAAACCTGGCCTAAAGTCAATGGCGCAGTATTTTTTTTGTTATTTAAAGAGCGCGTTAGTAATATGCGCCTATAGGTGGGTTCACAATGCGCATAGCCTACACTGCTTATTACACACACAGGGACGCGCAGCAGCACGCAAACATGCCAAATATTAAAAATTCAAGGATTACAATGTAAAAGAGTGTGTTCAGGTGCATTGTTGGTGCGTTGCTATTTTGAGGAACTGAAAATAGACTGCGCCATAGACCAACTCAAACCTGGTCTAAAGTCTGGCGCTATATATATATGTATATATATATATATATATATATTTAAATATTAACAACGCGCGTACACTTTGCTTATTACACACACAGGGATGCGCAGCAGCACACAAACATTTTTAAAAATGTTTAAAATGTAAAAGATTATTATTGTGTAGGCTACATTAATATAAGAATGCCTACATGTCATAATGAATAGTCATTGCATGTATTTAGATCAGTTTCCTCTTTGGAGACGCATTCTGTCTTTGCGCTTGCAAATTCCGCCGTATAAATAGCAAATTCGCCATGGCGCGAGTGAAACTGGCTCTTAAACGGAATGGGACATGACACTCTGATTGGTTTATTGCACGTTACACCCAAAAAACACCCATTACTCATTAAGAGAGTAGGGACAACCTGTTTAGACCATGCGTCCGGGCGTGCACACGCCCAGAGTGCACCTGTCCACTGACTAACAGATTGGTCTGGATGACAATCTCTGTCACTGATGACGATAGCAGTCACTGGTTACTAATTAAATTATTTTTGTGGTGTAGAAAGATTGCAGGGCATCTTTTACGGTCTGTGATTGGACAATAATAGCCAGGGTACTTGTCCATAGATGTCCCAGAAATCATGAAATTTGAGATTTCTTTAAATTATTTCCAAGGTGGCTGTGGTAAACATGCATTTTATTGACATTTGCAACATCTGTACATGACAACACATGATGCATTTGTGAGAGTGTGTGTATATATGTGTTAGGTAGGGGGCTGCTGGGGACAGAAGAGCTGTTCCAGTAATGAGGCCCTTTATAAGCTTTAATTTGTGGGCCTCCCCTGAGGCAGACTTATAGACGAAGACTCATTCTTTCTCTCTCTCTCTCTTGCTCCCAGCTTTTTCTGTTTGTATATTCTTACTATTCTGCATTTGCTATTAGGCATGAGTAGTAGTTTTAAGTTTCTCATCAATAAAAAGATTATGTGCTCAGCCCTATATCCCTTTAGAGACAACTGGGTTCATAAAATGTTCATAAAATGACGAATTTGTGCCGTACAATATTCCAAAGTAGATCATTATTATTATGCACTGTATTTCATTTATTCTGCAGGTAGTTTGGTTTACATTAGGTAAAAACGTTAATATACCCATTGGCAATGCATTGTGAATTCTGGTCTTGTTACTTTTTTTTTTTTTCATCTGAGGACACATAATTTAAAAAGCAGAGAGGTTTTTACTACCACATTTGATGGTTTTGGCACCTGATAAAAATGATCTATGCATCAGGATAATTGTGACTGACAGCTCATCATGGACAGAAGTCGCACCAGGTCACATTTTGTTACCTACACCAGTTCAAAGAACATAATCTCACAACCTGATGTGTCATTGGTGTTTGATGCTTGGTTACCAGTTTGATCCTGCTGAAATTGAGGAAATGCGTTTAGCTGTTTGGCTTTTCTTCTAAAGTTGTCCAGAGATAAGACTCGAGGTCTTGTTGTTGACAGTGAGATTAGAAAACTCGGCCATGGTTTCAAGTCTGAGACAGCTAGCTAGTTACTAGCTGATACTGAAGCTTGGTCCAAAGACATATTTCTGTCTAAACAAGCTAAAAGAAAATGCTATTCAGACTTTCACAGTATTGATTCTTTGTAGCTGTCAGAGTGAAATATAAAGCAAGAAACAGGTCCTACAAGGCAAATCACTAAACCATTTTTGCCTCATTTTATGTTTACGTTTATGGGATTTAAGGGATTGTTCACCCAAAAATGAAAATTGCATCATGATTTACTCACCCTCAAGCCATCCTAGGTGTATATGACTTTCTTCATTCAGACAAATACAATTGGAGTTATATTTAAAAATGTCTTGGCTCTTCCAAGCTTTATAATGGCAATGAACGGGTGATATTCAATAGTCCAATAAGTCCAATAAACTGCGCCAATCCAACATAAAAAAGTGCTCCACGTGGCTCTGGGGGGTTAATGAAGGCCTCCTAAAGCGAAAAAGAAAAGAAAAATAAAGAAAAATATCCATATTTAAAACTTTATAAACAAAAATCTCTAGCTTCCTCTAACTGGTACGCATGTACATGGTGTTTCAGCCGAATGACGTAGGACGTAGCGCAAGTTCCGGTGAGAAGATGCAATGCTTTAAATATAATTCTGATTGTATTCGTCTGGAAGACGAAAGTCATATACAGGATGGCTTGAGGGTGAGTAAATCATGGGGTTATTTTGATTTTTGGGTGAACTATCCCTTTAAGGACCTGCTGCCACTAAATTTCCACTATTGTCAATACTTCAAAATTTGTATAGGGCATGTAAACAAAAGACCTTGATTAAAGAATTGGAGCAAATTTCACCCACTTTTCTCTCTCTCACTTCTTTCAGGTTTAGTGCTCCTGGGATGATATGAAAAGCTGCTGTATTCTGTCCATTGCCTCTTTCCCACTATTCATTTTTCTCTCCGATCTCCTCATCCTGTGTATCTGCAATACATTTATGGGGATGGATCCACAAGAGGGGGAAGAGAGCATAATTTGTAAGTAGAAAATATTGGTTTGCCTCATCGCCTGTGGTTACGTATTGTCTGTTTGTGTTTGTGTGTGTGTGTGTGTATGTGTGTGT
>NW_015536698.1:1854468-1861120 GCF_001515605.1 Sinocyclocheilus anshuiensis | reverse complement strand
TGTTGTTTGTCATTTCTCCAATCACAAATGCAGACATGGTTTTATGTTTACGCGGCGCGATACAACGTGTAAAAAGACAGTATATGTCATTATAATGCGTAATTATTTCCCCACTGGATGCAACAAATGCCTCGTTTATAATGGGTTTTAATGTTTTTGTCTCGTCGCTCAAGCCGGACAGGGCATCACAATATGGTAAGGGGTGTAACATTTCCATCATACTATTGCACGCTTGAGGTATTCGGCCAATCACAACGCACTGGATAGCTGGCCAATCAGAGCACACCTCACTTTTCAGACCGATGAGCTTTGTAAAAATCGACGCGTTTCAGAAAGGCGGGGCATAGAGGAGAAACAATAATGTACAGTATGTGGAAAATAATGTTTTTTGAACCTTAAACCACATAAACACATTTCATTACACCAAATACACAAAATAATGTTCTTTTTAGCAACATCATATGACCCCTTTAAGTGTCTTAATTATGGTCCAACACTCCTGTGTCATGCTTGTAATTTCCTCAGAAGTCTCTTATGCTCACCAAGGTTGCGTTTATACAAACACGCTGGAAAAAAATACAGTAACAACAATACTACGGTGAATTATTATTACAATTTTGTTTTCTATTTGAATATATTTTAAAATGCAATTTATTCCTATGATGGCAAAGCTTACTTTTTAGCAGCCATTACTCGTCTACAGTGTCACATGATCCTTCAGAAAGCATTCTAATATGCTGATTTGCTGTTTATTAATATTGAAAATAATTGTTTTCCTTAATATTTTTGTGGAAAACATTTTTTTTTTTTCATGATTCAAACGTGCAAATGAGCATTATTTTATTTCTAAAAACCTTACTGTCCCGAAACTTTGGAATGTACTGTATACTAAACCAGTAGCCAGAGAACAAAGCCTTTTGTTTTATCAGTCCAATAATCAATTTCACCTGTAAATAAACGTGCGCAAGCCAGTGTTGCTGTATTCTTTACCTCTCCTCCAAATCCCACCTTTTCCCTCCATCAATCAAAACACTGGCAGCCTGCAGACTGGGAACAAGGGAGAAATATATGTTTTGACCTTAAGTACCGCCCCCAAGCTTGCCTTTTGGCACTCGCCCCGCCCACCCGCCTCTCTCTCTCTCGCCAGAGCCGCCAGAGAATCAATAGCAGAGTGACACAATACAAACGAGCAACGACCGCGCATGCATCACACACACACACACACACACACACAGCCGTGCGCGCGCATGTGAAGCAGGAAGGATTTTAGTTTAGGGATGCTTCTTGAAACTGAGAGTGTCACACAATACAGCTAAGACTCTACGGGCGTTAGCTGCGATGAGGCGGCTAAGCTTTAATTATTTTCGCCCCTTGTGGCTCTCCATGGCTCAGCGGTCAGATCTGACTATTTACTCAAAAGCGCTTATTAGTCCGGCCTTGGGGGAGCTCGCATAGCCTACTTCCCCCACTCCTGCCGCACTCCATCTACTGTGGCAAAATTGCGTTAATTTACCCAGCGAGAATATTAACTATATTATATCAAATAAATGCCACCGACAATTCGCTAGCAAGAGCCGTGACTTCATTTTAATTGATTTCCTTTCATTCTTTCTGCCCACGTTGATTCGGTTTCCTCTGATAGAATGTTTATTAAAAGCATTACATAAAGAAATATATAACTGTATTATTGCTCGTCAGCGCCAAACACGCATTGTTATTAGAGGAATGAACACCTCATATTCACATGAGATTCCTCCCCCCCCCCCCCAAAACACAGCTGGACCATAATCGTGAAATAGTTTTTGCTGGTCCATTTGAATAATTTGCTATATTTATTTTTTTATGCAAATGGGAAGAAAACACTGGAAAAGGGAAACAAAAAATAGAGTTAAACTTAAAGAAAGAAAATAAAGAAAAAAGTTAAATTATTTAAAATGGTTTAAGCAACTAAAATAGCAGACTTTATTTTGAAAGGTTTAAACAAGAATAGATACAAATGATCTATTCTGCAATTGAATAAAATAAAAAATGGAGCAATAGAATGGTTGACAGGCAGACATATATATGTAGATAGATAGATAGATAGATAGATAGATTTTTCCTGGTTCCCTTGAAGTCATTAAAATCTCCTTATTGATGTACTCTTCGTCTCCTCGTTCCTCGCTCCGTGCTCCAACACGGTAGCAACGCGACAGAATACCAGTCCTTTTCCCATTATTAGTATCACCTGTTCCTTGTTATTAGTTATCCTCCTCACTTGTCTGCCCCTCGTTATCTGCCCTATTTGAGTTCTAGCCCATTCTGTTGTCCCTCGTCCGGAATTGTATGTCAACCTTCTCAGCTACGTGTTTTTTCCTGATTCCCTTGAAGTCATTAAAATCTCCTTATTGATGTACTCTTCGTCTCCTCGTTCCTCGCTCCGTGCTCCAACACGGTAGCAACGCGACAGAATACCAGACCTAAACAGAAAGTAAGCGGCGCCCGTTCTCCCCGTTTTGTTTCCGTTTTTGAAAGTCTTTTGTTTTCTTGTTCCCCCACCCCCTGTCCTCCTGTCCCCGAGTTTAGCCCAGTGAGGGCACCAGTCCCCGAGTTTAGCCCAGTGATGGCTCCAGTTCCCATGTCGAGCCCAAGGAGTGCTCCAGTCCCCAAGTCAAGCCCAGGGAGAGCCACTGTTCCCGAGTTAGGCCTAAGGAAAGCCTCTAAAGACGATATTCTCCCCAAGTAATTTTTTGGTGGGGGGGTTATTAATTATCTTCATTTGCTCCTGTGTATTTAAAGTGTTCCCGGTTCTTAGTTCTTCGTCTGGTATTGTGAATGTCTGTATGCGTCAACCTTCTCAGCTACTTGTGTTTTCCTGGTTCCCTTGAAGTCACTTTGCAGATATTGTTTATGCTCAAACAGCAACATTACACACTAACTAACGTTAAAAAAGTGAAATCGCAATCAACCACCCCTTTAAAATCTCCTTATTGATGTACTCTTCGTCTCCTCGTTCCTCGCTCCGCAATCCAACACAGTAGCAACGTGACACATACATATATGTGCAAGAAGGAAAAAAAAAATGGTTTGTGAATAAAAGTTGAAAGTGCTGTTTCTGGCTCAGACACAATGTATAGGCCTATCTACAGCACGCCATATACATTACATCCTCAAACTCACTCAAACACATGCTCCCGAACTACTCATAATCCTCATGGCCTTAGGGGGAGAAGAGGAGGGTGTAGAGGGGGGCTTTAGTGTAATCACTCTTTCGGGGGTCTGGTGCAGTACATACAGTAGATTGGCTGCACTCTTTTCTCCCTGCCTCCCTCTCTCTTTCCACACTGGTGGGACGCTTCCCAACATTCCCCATCAAAGTCATCCTTTACTCCAGCTGCCAGAGGATGACAGAGGGACAAGCTCTTTTTTTCTCTCTTCTTTAAGCACGATTGGGTCAGGCACAGTTGCCTGCAGAAAGGGCAAATGGGGATCATCATGAGCTGCACTACACATTTCATTTAATTCGGGCAAAATGAATGCACTTTATGTGAAGGGGTTATGTGTATGCAGTAATGTGTGTAATTCCATTCATCACAAGTTATGGTTTACTACAGTGGTTTTCAATCCTGGTCAGGGGTACTTACAGCACTGCACATTTTCCATGCTTTCTTATGTGACACACTCAGTTCAGTTCAGTTCATGGAGCTCTCTCTGATGATCTGAATCAAATCACAAAATGTGATGTGCTAGGGGTCTGTAGGATCAGTATAGTAAACCACTGGTTCAATATATTAAGGTTTAATGATCATTTCTTCCAGAAAATTTGATGATGAATATGTTTGAAGAACATGAGTACATTGGTATCTACTCAACTTTAATTCAAAATTTAATTCAAAATCCATTAGTGAAATTATTTATTATAATACCTGTCATAGCACAGTAATATTTATGGTTTATGATGTAATACTTATGGTTAATTATTTACAAAGAGATAATTGGTAACTCTAATTTCAATGGGCTGCTTGAGTTGACTGTTTATCAGTTTCAAGTTCATGAAGTGCTATTAAAAGCAATTATAAAACAGGTAAGATTTCTGCACTAAAAAAAATCATGTCATAGTTCATTATTAGTTTGCATCTATTTGATTTTATTTTAATAATCCATTTTCAAAATGCATTTATACAAATTGCTTAGAATAAGCATAAATCTGTTCATTGTGAAAACAAGTTATCCAGTTAGCAAAGTATGAACATGGTTTAAATATGACTAGCTGTGGAGCAAGCAGTATTCAGTAAGTTAAAATGTATGATTTAAAAAAAAATGGATTTATTGATGATAAATATAAACCTTGTTTTACTCCAGCCATAATTCTGCTGTTAAAAAAATTATAAATAAAAATTATAAATATGAAAATATTATATTATAATACAAAATGATTGTCTATGAATGTCTTTGTAGTAATTTAAGATATTTCGGTTGATTAGGGTTCCTATCACACTATAGTTCTTTTTATGTTTGTTTGTTTGTTAGTGTTTTGTTTTGTTTTGTTTTGTTCATCTGTACATTATAACATTTATTGTCTGGCTGTTTACTATAGAAATAAATACATGGATATGAAAAGTGATTTGAATTCATGATTTATTAAAATAAAAAACGGATTTATTAAAATAAAAAGAATAAAATTATTTTATTTTAATGTAATGTAATTTAACAAAACCCAGGTGCTAAAATATGGATTGGATCATATTTACTGATGTGCTGAATGGAGTCACAGCTTAATGTCGCAAAGGAGGAAGCCAATGCAGGGAAGTGAGCAGTTGTGGGGCCCATCTCTTGCCATTAGGTTTAGCTGTTCTCTGAGAGCTGTCAACAGAAGGCGCGTTGAGCTGCCAAGCCTCTCTCTGACTGCTCACTCGCCTGCAGCATGCCCCAAGCTCCTCTTTGACTCAAAGTGCTCATTTCTCTTCTGTTCCCTTCATTGTTATGTTTCACTAACGCAGAGTGGGGCTGCCTCTCATTCTGTGTCACCGAGCGTGTGACACAGAGGTTGTGTGTGTATGTGTGTGTGTGTGTGTGTGCATGCATTTATCGGGTTGGCATCAATAAGAAGTTGAGTGTGTAAATGCATTTGTGTATCATGTGATGTAAATCACTGAACACTTTTTTGCTTTCCTGTGGGGTTTCAAGCAATATGAGTGTTCCCTGCGTGAATAGGGCCATGAATTGCAAGATAAGTGCTCATGGTTTAAAAAGTACAGTGAAAGTACACACATACCTTGAGTTCCATGCATTAATCAAACTGTGGGAAGCTTTTATCACAGATATGAAGGTTAACTATGATCAAGTTGATCAATGACAGACCCTTTGTCTTTTTTTGTCTGGATCTATTTGGTTAAAAAAATAAATAAAAATACTTGATTATACCTTATGACTGATGATAAAATGTTCAAATGAAAATTAAATTAAACTAAATTAGATATAGTTATCCTGTTTGAAGTGGCAAAACTGTCTGGAGATTAAATTATGCAATTTTTGAAGGTAATCTTTGCTGTGTTTTGGCATAATCTTATATGACCAACATATTATAATATTGTAGAAATTATTATTTTTAATAAGATAAATTAAATACAACTAATTTTGTGATTCCAAATGGTTTGCAAACTGTATGTTCTTCAGTAAAAACAAAACAATACTTATTGATATACAGTGGGTATAGAAAAGAATCACAACATATCACAAAAACATTTCAAAGGCTTTATCGATGCTTAGAAGCACAGTGAAGTCTATTATTAAGAAGTTGAAGGTATTTAGTACAACTCAGCATGAAAAGAGCTTTCACAAGAGCATTTCAGTCCTTGGTAGTCCAACTATGGGTGGCAAGGCACTGCCAAAAGATCACCGGAATAAAGTTGTGGACAGGCAAAGAAAGAAAAAAAGAAAGAAAAGGGGGAAAAAGTCACCTGACTGGGCTAGGGTATGGCAACTGCCATACTCTGCCATACGGAAACGCCGCCCCTGGACAGGCACAAGTCAGGAGATGGATACAAAAACATTTTAAAGGCTTTATCAATGCCTAGAAGCACAGTGAAGTCTATTGTTAAGAAGTGGAAGGTATTTGGTACAACACAGACCCTCCCTGGATCAAGATGTCGCTCCAAACTGGATGAAAGAGGCAGGAGGAAACTGCTCAGAGAGGCTACCAAGAGGCCTACAGCATATCTGAAGCAATTGCAGGAATTTATGACAAAGAGTGGTCATTGTGTGCATGTGACAACAATATCACAAATTCTCCACAAATGTGACTTGTATGGGAGGGTTGCAAGAAAAAAGCCACTCCTCGAGAAAGACCACATGCAGTCACGACACAACACACCTTGCCAAAACACACCTTGAAGATTCTGAGGCATGATGATACTAAAATTGAATTATTTGGCCTCAACACTAAACGATATGTCTGTCTGAAATCTAATCCAGCTCACCATCCAAATAACAGCATTCCTACGGTAAAGCATGGAGGTGGTAATGTCCTGTGATGGGGGTGTTTCTCTGCAGCAGGGACTGGAGCACTTGTCAGGATAGACGGAAAAATTAATTGGGTAAAATACTGTCAAATTCTTGAGGAATATCTGCTGCCCTCTGCCAGAAAGTTGTCAATGGGAAGAAGGTTTACCTT
>NW_015536698.1:1840265-1852733 GCF_001515605.1 Sinocyclocheilus anshuiensis | reverse complement strand
ATGACCCAAAGCACACAGCAAAACTGACCACAAAGTGGTAGAAGGAGAAAAAGGTCAATCTCCTTGCATGGCCTAATCTGTGCCCAGACCATTGAAAATCTGTGGAATGTCTTGAAGACTGCAGTCCACAAATGGTCACCATCAAATTTAACTGAACTTGAGCAGTTCTGCAAAGAAGAATGGGCAATTATTGCAAAGTCTTGATGTACAAAGTTAGTAGAGACATATCCCAACAGACTAAAGTCTGTAATTAAAGCAAAAGGTGGTTCAACAAAATACTGAAACATGTTGGTGTTATATCTTTCACTTGGCTGTTATAAGTTGCATTGAGTAAATACAGCTGGATAAATCAAAAACTGTGTCCGTCTTCATTTCAGGCTGCAAAGCAACAAAATGTGATTGTTTTAAAGGGGGGTGATTCTTATATGCACTGCAAACTGAAATATAATCACTTTACATCTTGATTGTCTGTTTTTCATCATTTAATAATTTAATAATTAGTTATAATTTAAGCTAGACTGTTTTAAAATATTAATAATATATAATATTAATAATGCCATTAATAAAAATTATATCAACAATAAAATTATTTAAATTTAATTAATACATTTTAGGTCGTCCTACGACCCCCTTAGAAATTTGAGGGGCCCCAAACCCCTGGTAGAGAACCTCTCTTATATTGGTATTTATTGTAAAAAATAAGTAAAACATTATTCAAAAATATTTTTTAAGGTTTTGAAATAATATTAATATTTAATATAGTCTGTCAAATCAAGCACAGTAGGTAACTATTTTGTTTTCATGACAAGAAAACCATAACCATGAGACTGGGGCTTTTTTTGTTCTTTTTTTATGAAAAAGCATGTTTCATTTAGGTTAAATCGAGCTTCTTATACTATACATATGCAAAAGACATACATATACAGTATAATTACTGTTAAATGTGATTGAAATGTTTTCTTTTATTGATTTATTTTTTATTTGTTTTAAATCATGATCAAGTTTATTAAGTTAAAGGACAAGTGCAAGGAAAGCATTTTCATTACACACGCTTGACATTTTTTATTTTATCAAATATTTATAGAAAATGATATAAACAAATATAAAAAAACAACAACAAAAAAACCAACATCAGTGCAAAGATCACTTCTTTTATTATTTATTTATATATGTTTTATTTATTTTAAATATTCCTCACTTTTATAATCTTATCATAACACATCATTATTTGTCATTTACCAAAGTACAGTTTTTCAACAATACTGAATATTTTCCATATGATAGCCTGTGTGAGCTTGATAATCTGGTAAATGACCATAATCTTTGTGTTTATTCTTCATGCTGGCCACTGTCCTCTGAGACCTGGCATGTCTGGCTGCCCGCCACATGGTCAGCCCACTCAAGTGGAATTTAAAGGGGACCCTTTGAACTTAATAGGTTTTGACTGGCATGTGTTACACGCTTCAGTGCACCATTGATTGATTGCTTGTTTGCTAAATCACTGCTGGTTTCCTCTGTTTGGCAGACTGGTGACACGAGTGTGGTCACTTCAGCTCGGAGAGATTATAAGACAGAGAAAAGGTGGTTTTGGGCTAGACTGAATGTAAAAACAAAATAGAGGAAGAAAAAAATGAGGACATTGTGCAGAATCAAACATTAAGGGAATGATTTCAGATCTAGAAAACATTTTTTTTTTTTTAATGAAAAGAAGAAAAGAAAATATGAGGATGTCCTGTTGACGATCAGCCCTGTTGATGGATTCTCAGTGGAGCTGCTTTCTATCTAATCAATGCTTTGGAGCATCTACACTTGCTATGCCCCTCCTTTCTAGCCTCTCTCTCAGATGGCGTTTTACAGCTGAGGACGGGAGGGAGGTGCTGAGAGGTCACCTCTAAGGATGAGTGCCGTACAGTTAACCACAGAGGCTTCACTCTATGACACATTCCTCCTTATCTTCCATTGAGTGAGATATACACCTCTTCAGCACCAGGCCTTTTATCTGTGAGAGCTGACTGGGAAGCACTGATCAAATCCAAGGGTGAAGCCTGTGCTTTTAAAATATTTGATACAGAATAGCATTATGATATATATATATATACAGTGTATATGTGTATATATATATATATATATATATATATATGTGTGTGTGTGTGTGTGTGTGTGTGTGTGTGTGAAAATAAAGACATCTAATGAAAGATTTGTATTTTTAATAAATCATGTTCTTTTGAATATTCTATTTATCAAAGAATCCTGAAAAAATGTATCACAGTTTCCACAAGAAGCACAATGTTTTTACCTTGATAATAATAAGAAATATCATCAGCATATAAGAATGATTTCTGAAGGATCATGTGACACTGAAGAATGGAGTAATCTCAGAAATAAATTATATTTAAAAATATATTCAAATAGAAAACAGCTATTTTAAATTGTAATAATATTTCACAATATTAATGTTTTTACTGTATTTTTTAACAAATAAATGCAGCCTTGGTGAGCCTTTATGGAGCCCCTAAATGGACCTTTGCAATCATTACAAAAAGTAAAATCTCACCGACTCCAAATTTTGAACAATATGTTCAGCAGAATGCATAAAGTAAAAGTTTAAAAAGAGTGTATTTTCCACATCAGCAAACTTTATTTTATCAAATCATTCAAATGTGATAAAAAAGAACAGAATATAAATTAATAATAACCATATTTATCATCACCATCATTAATAAATTAATCAATATAAAATAAATAAGCAATGTTAAATTATTTACTAGTATTATTAATTTAAGTAATCCACATTTTGACACTATAGGTTAACTTCAAACGAGATGCATTCACACTTAAAACCAGGAAAAGAGAATGCTAACTTTGCTAGGTTATCATTCTGTAATCGTACATAATGCTAATTCAATCACAGAGCACGTTTAATTTCCTCCAGTCCTGCGAATCGCTGCTTCTTCTCAAAGCTCTGGGTATTTATTTTTGCTGTGGGAAACTATCTAAAGTTCAATATAAAATAAATAAGCAATGTTAAATTATTTACTAGTATTATTAATTTAAGTAATCCACATTTTGACACTATAGGTTAACTTCAAACGAGATGCATTCACACTTAAAACCAGGAAAAGAGAATGCTAACTTTGCTAGGTTATCATTCTGTAATCGTACATAATGCGAATTCAATCACAGAGCACGTTTAATTTCCTCCAGTCCTGCGAATCGCTGCTTCTTCTCAAAGCTCTGGGTATTTCTTTTTGCCGTGGGAAACTATCTAAAGTAAACAATGTCTAAGTTGATTTGAGAGATTCACTCCTCCCTATGAACATTAGTTGAAACATTTTTATTTTGTATTGATTTGTTCTCCTCCGGACAATTGCATAGCCGGTAGTCTAAAACACAGAGATGCTCGACACAGCAGTGAGAGCATCAGTGTGGCTACTACCACTGGGGTTAATTGTCTAATTAAATTGACTAAACGAGCATATGAATTGGAACTCAGCACCCCATCCACGCCTCATTGACTAATAGACAGAAGATGCCAGAGATTGGCATCAAGTGTGCATCACATTGTAAGGCCAGAATTTTATAAAATAAGAGAATAGTTACTAGGTTTTAGTATGTTAACAGATCTTGTTTGTAATTTCCACAGCTTTGCAGTGTCTGTTTCTTATTCCTTTTATCTTATCCTCTTTTCTTGTCTTGAGTGTTGGGAAGCCGTAATGAAGTCTCAAGCGCTGCTGGATGGTTGATCCATTAGAGATGGTGAGGTTGAGATGAATCACCTTATCCAACCTGCCTTCCCCTACAGAGCAGCCAGGGAGATCCATCATACTCAGCACAGGGGGAGAATCACGGATCAGAACCCACACTAGAACACCATGATGCTATACTTTGGAGAACAACACAAAACACTTCTAAGGATTCTGAGCATCTGAAGCATTCAAAGCATCTGGTAATACTACGATCAGAAGTTGAATGCAATGCAAGCTTGCAGGAGGAACCTCTAAAGCTTTTTGATATCTGGGAAACGGTTTCCAGCAGGTCGCTAAAAACGGATTGTAAGTAGAACATTAGTTGAATGTAAACATGAAAACATCATGTAAAAAAGAATATCCTATAGAAAAAAAAATGTGTGCGCTGCCCCACTCGAAACACACTCATTTAAGCAGTTAGAGTACTTTCATCAAGCAGTCTCCAAGCCATTGATGTGTATATCTACAGTTTGTGCTCCAGGTTGCCAAGCAACAATAATGATAGTGACCTTTGGAAATATCACTGGGATATGCCCCCCCTGGTTTGAAGACCATGAGCACCCGGTTCTCAGGTAGATGAACTTGTGTATCAGACTTTTTGATAATACATTACAAAATACAAAATGCTCATGTATATAGAAATGTAGCCGAAACTGTTACTAGCGCACATGTGAGGAGGTATACTAATATATTAGCAGCAATATTACATATTTTAGCAGTAAATAAACAAATATTTTTTAAAAAATTGTAATTTTCATTATTTTCTTATATCAAAAAGTTCAAATGTTTGGGTCAGTAAGATTTTAAAATAACATTTATATTCATGTTTCAAATAAATGCTGTTATTTTGAACTTACTGTTAATCAAAGAATCCTGGAAAAAAAAAAAGTATAATTGTTTCAACAAAAAAATTAAGCAGCTGTTTTCGATATTGATAATAATAATAATATTGATAATAATCAGCATATTAGAATGATTTCTGAAGGATCATGTGACACTGAACACTGGAGTAATGGCTGCTGAAAAAAAAAACAGGCTTTGTATCACAGTCATAAATGACATTTTAAAAAATATTCAAATAGAAAACAGTTATTTAAAATTGTAATAATATTTCACATTAATATTTTTTATCAAGTAAATGCAGCCTTGGTAAGCATAAGAGCTTTAATGTACACTTCCGCCTATTTATTCCCTACTATATTAAATCTGTTCTCTTACAAATTAATAGTGCATCAAAATGAAAGTGAAATAAACCCATGATGTGTATATTCCCCTGGGTAAGCTTCAAGAGCAGGTTAACCTCCTTTATGTTCCTCAACCCATTGTAATATTGTCCCTACAGTAGTAGGTCGTATTGTTATTCTCCAGTATAGGAACAACTATAAACATTTTCATGACTGTTTGCTTTTTTATCTCTGGAGGGCAATACACAGAAGTTTTGAATAAAATATAATGCTATTACGGAGTTGTTCTGAGGATGTTTGCTTGTGAAAATAGACAAATATGTGAGTAAACGAATGAATTAGATCACATGAGTATATTGTTTTCCTTCACTCCATTCACATAGGATTGTTACTGTGTGCTAAGAGCATGGGCATCTATGAACTTACTGATGATACCAGACAATGTATCTTTGCTATTAGCTTGAGAGTATTTTAAGCAAGAATGACAGGCCAGTGGTGCAAAAAAAGTGTTTAGCTCAAAAACACAGCCTAGACGATTGAGTTCCTAACCATTTATGCGAATGGCAAACTTGTGTTTCAGTTTTCCTCTTGGAGAAATCCAGTGACATGCAGCCTCGGTTGTATATCTCTATTCATAATCGATGGCCTGAGCCCAGACTAACACTTCAGCCCACTACACATGTAATACAGATTCAATCCATGTCTTGGATCCTACACCATGTCTAAACTGAAACACCAAAAACAAGATCTGCCTGTCTGTGGACTATAATGTGCTGTAGCAGGTGAGTTATGTATATAGGTTTAGTACATCCCTATGCAGAATTCAACCAAAATCTCCATCCATCTCTTTTATTCCACTGAGACCAAAGTAGTACAGTGTTCAGGCTGACAAAGCCAGCCTCAAAACCTTTGATGACATTCAAAACGTCCATCAGAGTACAAGACAGCTGGATTTTGAAAGGACAGAGGATGTGGTCCACTACATGTTTGTTGGTCCCCAGGCTCTGGCAACAGTTCGGCAAGGACAGACCTCTTACCCTCTGTTCCCATAGCAACAAAGGCCTTGTCATCCCTAGCCGAGTGGATGTCACTGTTCTTCTCTAACTCCATAATGGGTTTGACCTCTGATCTCTGTCTTTCACTGCTCAAAGGATGTGACACACTCCTTAAAGTGTGAAAACACAGACTTGGCCAACTTCGCCATCCACCGAATCAGCCACAACACCTCCTGTAGTAAGGGTTAAAGCACATTTAGCATGATCAAATACTAAGTATTTAAACGTGTCTTCATGAATATCAGTTCAAATGTGCAGTTATTGAAACCATTTGAACTTTGTTTTACTTATCTGAACTTACCTTACTTCATTCAAGAATTCTTTTAACCCTTGTGCTGTGCTGACAATCTTTTACCTAATTTGGTGTTCCTGGACAAAAATGGCTGGCATTTTAAAATATTTTCTTTCAATTAGCACAGGTTTTGTATTTATTTTTTGAAACTGATTGATTGTAGGCATTATTGACCTCAGCTTATGTAATTACATTTTGAGTGAAAAAAGCAAAGTCAGTAAGTTTTAGTCCAATGCAATAACATTAACTAGCATTTTTAGGAAAAGAAAATACCTCTCCAAGTCAAATTGAGTGGAACACAACAAAGGTTAAAGGGATGGTTCACCCTATATCTATCTATCTATCTATCTATCTATCTATCTATCTAAGTTCATTTATTTCAGTAATTCAACTCAAATTGTGAAACTCGTGTATTAAATAAATTCAATGCACACAGACTGAAGTAGTTTAAGTCTTTGGTTTATATATATATATATATATATATATATATATCTCTCCATATTAAATGTCCATTCCACCAAAACTTTAGTCAAGACCAAGACAACATAGAAGTATTCCATATGAATTGAGCGATTTAACCCAAGTCTTCTAAAGAGACATGATCGGTTTACATGATTAACAGTTTTTATTACTTTGTTTTTTAGACACTGATGCATATAGTACATCAATTGTGGTAAACGGAGAACACGTCTAGCATTCTATCTCAATGCTCTGAATAAAACATGCTTGCAGAAACATAACTAAAATGTTCTTTTAACACTCAACTCAAGACATTAAGAAAAAAAAATACAGCATAAAATTGTCAGCTAGGTGCAATGCTATTGTTTAAGGCATATTTACAATTGCTATCCGATCATGAAAGGGCCAACTGTAAGCTAGTAAGTCAATATGTTGTTATTGAAGAAGGAAATAGTTGGGAATGTCATGGTCACCGAGGAACCTGTTAAGGTCAAGAATGCTATTAAGATATATTAATGTTCCTATTGGCAGGGAACGAGCAGATTTCTGAACCCCACCGTTGAGTGCTAGGAGCTCAGGGAGATTAGTGCCTGTTGAGGGCACTCAGTCTACTAAGCTATGTAACACAGCTGTCTGTGCTGGCTTTGGATAGGCTCGTGCCTCCTCAGGTGGGAAGTTTGCCTCTGCTTGTTGCGGTCTTTCAAAATCAGCGGTCCTTTTATTGAGATTTGAGTTATGAGAAACTTAAAATACATAGCCTGTAAGAAAGAGAATGTAGTGTGCTTGTCCATTAAATGTACTTGGAAAGGAAAGCAAACCATGAACTAGACCCAAGTGATTCTCAATTTATCTAGTCAAGTGATCTCAGACTGTCTCAAAGTCTGTCTATCTATCTATCTATCTATCTACCTACCTATCTATGATGGTGAAGAATGAGAAATCTGTGTGAGCTGTGTGCTTGCATAGGCTGCTGATGAAGATAAAGTGTGGCCCCCTTTGTACATATTGAGAAGGATGGCCTCGGTTCCACTGGACAGCCTCTCACATCTGTTAGTCTCTGCCTTTCTTATTGTATTTGATATAAGCCCCTCTGATGCGCCGTATAATGAATGTGTGTGAATCACATCCAAACACTGGGATTCAGCTTTGAGGCATAGAGCTGCACGTGCATATCGATCTTTTACTGTTTTCTTCAACCCAACAGCTTTTACTGTGAAGTGCTCTCTCAAAACATCCCCAAGTGATCTGTAGAGTGATTACATGTATGATATGTGTGTGAATCAGAGAGAGCAAAAGAAGAACAAAGCAGGCAAAGCAACACATTCAGAATTTCAGATGGTTTTTTTTTTTTATCTTTATGTGCACACAGAAAAAAATCAATAAATAAAAGAAAAGAAAAACTTTTTGCTACTTTCCAACGCATTAGGACTTATATAATACGGTTTCTTTGGATTTATTTTTCCTTTTTTATGGTTTGTATTGCCAAAGAAAATAACAAGATATTAACTTTTGCCTTAATTCAGTGGTGTTCTGAAGGCATGCTGCTGTCTTTTAGAAAAAGAGTTTGATCTAATTGATCTGATGTTAGCTGGTGTTACGGTCCTTTGACCTGTTTGCAGGGTCCCCATTTCATTATTTTATTCCCTCAGTCAACTACTGTCCTTCCAGCCATTCAAATGTCTGTATCCCCAAGTATACAACTATTTATCAATGCTTAAAGAGCTCGTAGTTTCCAAACATATGGAACAAATAATAACCTAGGGGAAAGGCTGGGAAATTTATATGACCAGGTTTTAACGTATCGAGACTAACGTTTTTACTGCCTTTGATGATTTTCTTCAGCAACAATAAAAGACTTATAGCCCCATCTAGCGAACTGTTAAGGAACAGCAAAGGCATTTACTGTGGAACCGAATGTTTGACAGCGGAACAATGGTTGTAGAAAACGTCACATGTGACCATTTGTTGAATTCAGGGCTGTCCAAACTCGGTCCTGGAGGACCGGTGTCCTGAAGAGTTTAGCTCCAACCCCAATTAAACACACCTGAACCAGCTAATGAAGCTCTTATTAGGCATACTAGAAACTTGAAGGCAAATGTGTTGAGGCAAGTTGGAGCTAAACTCTGCAGGACACCGGCCCTCCAGGACCGAGTTTGGGCACCCCTGGTTTAATTCAATAATGTTTTTATTAATGTTAAACTTTAGAAAAAAAAATCTTGAAAACGTAAACGTGACTCAAACAAGGGATGAAGCATTCAGGCATAACAAGAATGCACACATGAACTCCCACAGAAAGAGATTGTTATCAGTTTTCATTTGTTCTGTAAACTTTTAAATACGGTCATAACTCGATTACGAAGCAATTACAAAAACATACACGTGTGATTGGCAATGACATCGCGCTCCGAAGCACGGCAATATTTCGCACCAGTCACCTCATCTCATGGCCCCTCTGACCTTTGATTTACAGTACTGTAGAGTGGCAAAAAAAAAAGCCAAAGCAGGCTTTTTTTCTCATTTGTAAAGGACTTGATTTCTTTTTTTAGTAAATGCTTCTTTCCAAAACAGACAGGTTCACTGGTTACTTGGGTAATTAGCTACCATCTATCTATCTATCTATCTATCTGTGCATACAGGTTAAATTAGAGGAATTTCCAGCTTATAGGGGGGAAAGAGAACTGAAAGAGAAGGGAAAATGGCAAGCATGTATAAATGAGAGAGAAGGTGGCGCACATTTTTTGAAATTAGCCGTCAGCAAGCTCAAAGAACATGCACCTTTCATATTTTAACCAGTGTCTTTCATTCTACCTGCTGGAAAACAATCTGTGATCAGAGGGAAAATAACCAAAAGAGAGAAGAGGTACTCTAATGCTATATGACAAAAGTGCTACTTTGATACGTGCGGCTTCTCCTCTCGTTAAGGTGTTAAATGTAACTGATAAGATAGAATAAGAAAATAGATGCGGAGAGGGCTGTCGTCTTTTAAGTGCTGAGAGAGGTGTCGGGTTGAAACACAAGCCACTTTCCTCATTCTGTCTTTTCCATCGTTTCATTTTCCATAATATGAATATTGAAGATCATATGTGGAGATAGTCTCCGTGTATAACAGTGCACACATACCAGTTTATTGACTCTCTCTCTCTTTTTTTAAGAAGTGTTATAATTTAGGATCACCAAAAGTGGTCAAAGCAACAATTCTGACCATGAATTACTAATAGGAAATTAAAAACAAAATGCCATGATGTTTTACTATGATGGAAACAAGACAATTTTGGTGTTGGAAAGCTGAGTCTAACTTACCTGAAATCAGTCTGTATGATACAAATCTGATAATTTGAAATAAAGATAGATAATTAAATGTTAAATCAAATCTTTTTAAAATAACAACCAATATTTATATATACATATAATAGACATAATTCGTATTGTTCAAAATAACTTCATTTGACTTTTCCTCTGAGCTTCATGATAAAACCTAATGCCACTTTTTCCGCACAGTGGCTAGGTTCTTCAACTCTCTCGTCTCTTTCTGTCTTCATTTTTTTTTTTTAAATAACATTTGCAGCTTTCACTCAGCTCAAGTTTATTTTTATATCCATAGAAGCATTTTAAAACCATCCATCCATGTCAGAGCGGCATAATGTCTATGTGTGCTAGAGAGTGAGGGAAGGAGAGAGAGATGGAACGACATTGAGAGGGTGCAAGTATGTTCACTTTGGATTTGGAGGTGCAAATGTATCAAAAAAAGGAGACTAGAGGAATCAGCAGTCTGTAGTGAAGATTGCTGTGGCAGCCTCGGAAAAATGAGATCACTTGAGCGCTTTCTCAAACATTTCTACCCACCACCATCACTGTGTCATCTGCCTCCATCTGCGCCTCATGACCTACATAGAGACACTTCTGGTTGATGCTTACATTTGAGGCATTGTCCTGTGTGCTACATCTACTGTAATCGTGAGCTAAGTGACAGCACGAGAGTCTAAAAGGCTTTTGGGCTGAGCAAACGATTCTGGTACATCTGCAAGTGCTTTCTTTCATTTTAATCCAGCTTTTGTGGAAGGGGAAAACATCAGATAATACATGCATAGATACATATATAGAGTGGCTCCAAACAGTATCTGGACATTCAGAAATGTTTAATATAACTTATTCTGACAACACCTACAATCAGGGCCGCCCTGTTTGAAATGGTTTCATTTGCATGTTCGTTCTATTTATTTATTTGTGCTATTTACACAATGTTTAAGTTTTTTCAAGTTTGTAGGTGTCCAGTACAGAAACCGAATAATCAAATGTAAAATAGCATGGTCTTCACTGTAAAAATTAAATATACAGTCAAACCAAAATTTATTCAGACACCTTCAACATTTCTCACATTATCACAGTTTATTTGCTATAGTTTAGAAAATGGTAATAAAATATGACAAGAACTCAGAGTTAAAATGTGTCAGAACAAATTCATCTTGATAATGTCAGATAACTGATAGAAAGGTATGTAATGGATTACAACCAACCAAAAATTCAGACAGCTGTTAGTATGACAATATTTACACAACTATCAATACTTTGTTGACCAATTACAAAGCAATGCTTAATTTTGTTCAGTCTGTGGTGTAAAAAGGGCGCATTAGCAATTAAAGAAAACACACTTAAGCAAAACATGGTGTCTGAATAATTTTTGGTCCCAAATTTTTTATCAATTTTCAGCACTTACATAAATGAACTATAGTGTCCTGCACCCGCTAGTAAAAAAATATATCAAAAATTATATCTGGTGTCTGATTAATTTTTGGTTTGACTGTGGATTAATTCTTGTTAAAACTACAAAGTATTTCAGTCTAGAGCAGTGAGTGATGTCCTTTCTTTCATTTTATTGGATTAACATTAGGGACACCGACAGCAGCTAGTAGCTAAATTAGGTGCGGTCACTTTAAGAGACAATGCATCCATTATAATGATACACATCCGATTTCTTTCTCCATTGTTTACTTTCACTCAAGACATAACCGACAGTTTTTTCGAGGATACTCTCCAAGACGGGTATTTTGACATAATTTTGTATGTATTTGTCGGTACAAGAGCAAAAAGATTGTTAAATGCTATTGCTATAGATACTGCTGAGTTACTATTATATTTATAGCTATAGTAATCGTTATTGGTAAAGTTATTTACTTATTGTTATTATTGTAGTTATAGTTATCATTATAGTTATAGCTATAGTTATTCTTATAGTTACAGTAGTAAATACAGTTATAGTCATTGTTTTTATCGTTGTAGCTATGGTTATACTTATGGTTATCATTATGGTTATTACTGCTGTCATTATAGTTATCGTAGTTGCTATAGTTATCATTATATTTATAGCTATAGTTATTGTTAAAATTATGGATAATGTTAGTTATAGTTATTATCTTAGTTATAGCTATAATTATAATTATAGCTATATATGTTGTTACAGTTATGGTGCGCGAGTACGCAGTTTAGTTTTTCCGCGTCTTGTGTTTGAATGCTTTAAACTCTTTTGAATGTTTAAATTGGCAAGGCTTAAAAACAGTGTAAATTATAAGCTTTTGTGACGATGCGCAGCAGTGGCCCCTCAACTGTCCTGAGCGTATTTTTAGGCTGACCTCAACCAGTCGTTGAGATCGCCGGTGTTGTGCCGAATTCTGTACCCCTGCCAGATTATGCATCCCCTCGTTGAAATCGCTACCTGATTGCCTAATCCCAACCCC
>NW_015536698.1:1836865-1840108 GCF_001515605.1 Sinocyclocheilus anshuiensis | reverse complement strand
CCTCTTTGAAATCGCTACCTGATTGCCTAATCCCAACCCCTCCCCTAATCCTAACCCATCCCCCACACCTACTCCTAAACCTACCAATACATAATTGTGCATAATCTGGCAGGGTGCACATTTCGGCACTACGCCGGGAACCCACACATCATACCCCACCCCCGCCGTGGGCCCCTATAATAGTCACCACCTTTCACCCCACTAGTGACGGCCCTGCCTACACAATCTTTTATATCCTCAAAATGACATGGATAGTCATCGCCAACAACAACAGCAATCAGCAACGCATGCAAAGCATTGAGACGAGAAAACAGGTAACACACTTCTGAAGGCTAAAGATAAAGTACTTCAATGACATTGTGTTGCCACTTTGCTGCAAGCTAATCAGGGAAATTAAATGTATAGAAACTGATTAAACATCCTAATTTTAAGTCTGATTTCAAGTCATCTTGATAATGCTGTCAGAAATAAAAACATAGACAAAACACGTTTCATAAAGGATTTGAATAAAATGATGCAAATTGTGAAAAGGTTGGTACACTAACATTAAAAAAAACATTTTATAGCAGTTAATACTTTTATTCAGCAAGGATGCATTGTTCCAAAAAAAATCTATTTGAAATAAATGCTGTTCTTTTGACATTTCTATTCATCAAAATAATAAAATATGTCATGGTTTCCACAAAAATATTAAGCAGAGCAACAACATTTTAACATTGATAAAAAAAAGGTTACACATTAAAGAGATTAGGCATTAAAAAGGTTACACATATTAGAATGATTTCTGAAGGATTATGTGACACTGAAGACTGAAGTAATGTATGCTGAATTTATTACAATATGTTCAAAAAGAAAACCGTTATTTAAATTGTAATAATATTTCACAATATTATTGTTTTTACGGTTTTCTTTTTTTTCTAATAAATGCAGCCTTAGTAAGCATAAGAGACTTTTTTCAAAAAAACAATTTTTAATCTTTTCAACGCCAAACTTTTGAATGGCAGTGTATATTCATTCAGACATATAAAACAGTCCTACTTTTAAATCTTCATCAACAACTGAGTTCTACATTAGAATGGTGAGCAAAGAGAAGAGCTCTTATTTTATACTCCGTTTACTTTTTCCATTTTGCCTACGACCTAACGAAGCAGCACAGCGTAAGCCGTGTATATTCAATATAAGAAATGGTGTATAGATGAATTTTTAAAGCAATATTCACCGCTGGAGGAACTTTTTTTTTTCTCCTTTGATTTTATTCTCCTTGTCTACCTTTAGTAGCTTCTCCCAGGGCCAAACGTACTGCTTTTACATGTATTACCTTTTGATTAATGGAGTTGTATTCATTATTCTGCCCTTGCGCTAATTAGGACAACTCACCCATAATGATATACAGTAAGAAGAATACTTGCCCACTGGGCATGAGAGTGTATCAACTTCCTGATGCTCGCTTGATACCTGCTTCATCTTCTCTCGATTGACAGGGTCCCTACACAGTGTTCATTGCTTTCTACTCCCCGAGCATGAGAAATCCGTTGAAGTTTTCTTCACTTTGGAACATTCATTCACGGATTTGTGCAACGCCACAACCTGCAGCGTCTTCACACACAGGCGAAACTTACTAGAGAAGTGTGTGTGACATAATATACCTCTTTGAATAAATACAATTTCAATTCACATCTCGCACTCTTTAATGCCCTTTGAATGGAACATATACGCTCCCTTCGAACTGGAATCATGACGGAATATTCTGTGATGTCCACTTCGCAGGGCACTTATGGTCGAACAGAACAAACGTCTGAGGTGATAAGAGATACATATAAAATGTGCAGAGCGGTGGTACGCGAGGACTGAAATTTAGAACCACTGCTTTATATGTATTTTTTCCAACCTAATGTATGTAGACTCACATTTTCCCCACTTTCCACAACCACAGATTTGAAGACTAGATATTACGCAGGGTCAAAGCGGAGTTTACATTGTGGCGAATGACTATGGGTGCATCTCAATCCGCTCCCTACTTTAGCTCCCGAGCTCGTGAATCAGTATATCCGGGCACTGGTAAGGACCATGGCTCACTATACTTTGGGACACCGTTTACACGGATAGTGATTACTCAAATTCCGGAGAAATGACTACATTCAACGTCAACGTACAACGCTGTAGAACGTCGCCTCTGGTATTAATAAACAATAGGCAGGACCTATATTTTATGTTATTTTTTACGCTCTTTAAACACATTGATCTGTTACATATCTTAACAACATTTCAGCTGAATATTAATTACAAACGTTAACTAGATGTGTTCACTGCCTGTCTAGTGATGTGTGTTTATGCTGACATATAATAAAAATAAATAATTAAATCGGTTCGCCTTTTTTGGGAGCTATAGGAAGCTGATTGAGACTAACATTATGTTAATAAACTAATAACAGCAAAGGATGACACCTACAGGATGATCATACTCACCTGCTGTCATTTTCTAATCATCCTGGTGAGGATGAGATTGGACTTCTTCAGTCTTTTACAGTTTTTCCATAAAATTAGCTTTTCATCATTAGGGCAATTAAGTAAACTCTCCTGTTTGAAGTCCAGAATTTTGAATCAGTGATGATTTAAAAAAAAATTGTAAGTACCAAATTCCACTCAGGGCCAGCATCACATGTACATTTCCTCCTCATCTCTCCCTTGCTTCTGTACTTGTACTTTCAAGAGTTGAGTTCAAGGTGAAACTAAGAGAATTCAGACGGGATCTGGAGACTAAGCATACGATTACACAATTATGAGCCAAGTGGTTTCCTTGCCAAACATATCTCTAAAGATCTCAATGCAAGAGAAACCCTTGCTTTTGAACTATTCTCTTGCCTCTAAAGATGACATAACCTTAGCTGGAGACTTCTGCCATGGGAAGGATGGCATTCACTTTTTTCTTTTCTTTCTTTTTTGTCAGAATCTCAAGCTTCACTTTTCCTTTTGGCTGTGGTGTCTGCTTAACATTGGGCTTTGGCAACATGACAGAGAGAAGAAACAGCGAGTGCCACCGTTGACATATTCCCCATCCCTTTTTTTCGCTTGTCATACTCTCTTTTCTGGACACCTGATTGATTGTGACAGCCGTATATTGGGGATATTTCATATGAAAGAGAATTCACCAATGAAATGTTAATGAGTTAGAATTTTTTTTTTTTTTTTTTTTTTTTTTTATTTTTTTTTTTTTTTTTTTTTTTTTTTTTTTTTTTTTTTTTT
>NW_015536698.1:1832951-1836359 GCF_001515605.1 Sinocyclocheilus anshuiensis | reverse complement strand
TTTTTTTTTTTTTTTTTTTTACGAGCTGCTTTTTATTACAGGCCAGCAGTTTTGAACATTTTTCAAAGTAACACATCCAAATTCCACTGTTTGCAATGAATTAATAATAGCCACCATGTCACTGAAGTCTCACACGTTCTTTAATCAGTGTGCATGAAACAAGCTTCTTGAAAGGTATTCTTTTTTTCTCAGCATCGTAACAATTAGAAACTTAGTATCAAATGTGCCCTCATAAATCGATGTGTGGCCCCCTGGTCTTCTGGCTTCTCTGTGGTCCTGCATTTATGACTTAATGTTAGTTTTATGAGGCTCAGAATGACACAAACAAAGCTAAATACTTCTTAGAAAAAATAAAAAATTCTCAATTTAATTTAAAAGGAAAGCTAAGATCGATAAAGCTTCAGATTCTCTTTGCAATTGACAGCGAGCAGTTTGTTCCTTTATTTCAGAGGAAAATTGATAAAGTATATTAATGTGAATCACACTATGGGTCCTCTCTGAAATTAATCCAGCAGTGCACTCTGAAGTCATCTGGTAAAGCTTTGGAAATCATTATAAACCTTTCAAACCAAATCTGTTCAAGTCATGTTTTACATAGTTAACAGCTGAATGCACTGAGTGTGACCGCAGAGCGCAAATCACATTTTAATGCCTTTTTTTTTTTAAGGAATAGTAAATCATCATTTATTCACCATAATGTTGTTCCAAACCTGTAAGCATTTCATCATTATGTGGAACACAAAGAAAGGTTCTTGTAAAATGTCTTTTTTTTTTTTTTTTGTCCATACAATCAAAATGTGGTCCAGTATTGTTTTGGACCCCACTTACCCCCAAACAGTTCTTCAAAATACATTCTCTTGTTTTCTGCATCAGAACGAAAGTCATACATGTTTGGAACGACATGAGGGTCAGTAAATAAAGGTTCATCTTTAAATCCATTTTCTAACACACACACACTGCATTGATAAATAAAATGCATGAACTTAATCCAGTACCCAAACCTATGGTTCTTTGCTTTATACATATCAGATTGTCTCATTTCTAATTATTCCACCTCATTATTGATGAGATGAGATACTTAAATGTCAAAACACAGTTACCAGAAAAGTAAAGGCAAACACAAAGCTAAAGAGGCTCTTATAGTTACATTTGTTTTGAGTGGTTTAAACCACATTTGGACACTCAAATGCTCTCTCGAACTGA
Source organism: Sinocyclocheilus anshuiensis (assembly GCF_001515605.1). NCBI lineage: Eukaryota > Metazoa > Chordata > Actinopteri > Cypriniformes > Cyprinidae > Sinocyclocheilus > Sinocyclocheilus anshuiensis. Next base: position 1,835,156 of record NW_015536698.1, on the reverse strand, counting down.
TTCGTGATCTCCTTTTCTTTCTGGTTCAAAGCACATAAGAGTAAAAGCACATAAAAGTGTAAAAAGCAAGTGCTTCTTTAAAAAGTTGGTGCACATTAACCTTAGGGAAGTCAGGATACAACAGCCTGGAGGACTCACAGGTGAGGGCTGATCTAATTAGTCCCCATCAAGTATGTAATTCTTTATCTGTTGGAATAATGCCGCGAGGGTGGATGAGTGGCCGAAAGCTAAGCTACCTGAAAAATAATGTATGAAAATAGACACCATAACCCGAAGCTATGGCACATTTATATGCCTGACAAGCGTCTGACATCGATGTTGAGTTGAATTCTAATTGAATTTTGCGAGACGTATGTGTAATGTTACCATTAATATGAATGCTGCCGCCCTAAATATTTTACCGACCTTCATAGATATTGTGGGCCTCTCATCTCTCTTTCTCAGATAGCTTTTTTTTATAATTTAATACTTTAACATAAAAAGTCAAAGGTGTACTGAAAGGGCACAATGATTTGTGAGATTGTAGCCAGATCACATGCTTAGTGATTTTGTCATGTGCGTGTGTCCCTTAGTTGAGGAAATCAATTAATTAACATAATTAAGTTGTTCCTTGATGTACTCCAGTCAGCAAGTCACTTCAATTTGGGATCAGATGTAATCTTCTTGTTTCGTATCATGCCGTTCGTCACAGCCTGCATCCTTTCTTAAAAGCTTGCGAGTGCCACGTTTGTCTGTGGGTGAACAGAAATGCAGAGATATGGGTAATATATAATTTAGGCTCCCACAACACATGCACTTTTGCTTTTCAAGCATGAGTTATAATTTCATTAGAAACTTTGGGCTGCGTCGCTGACTTGTTAAATATTAAACTCTTCCGCTGATCACTTTCGATTAGCCATCCCTGTGAAATTCCCTGAAATGTCAGAGCTGGTGTTTTTGCCATTTCCTCCTCCCTGTCCTACAACAAGTTCTCCTCCTCCCCTAACCCCCTTTCAGAAAATGTTTGTCGACGCAAAGGGGTACTCTGGTAATTGCATAAATTCATTTAGAATCAACAGAGGGGCTGAGCCAGCTGGGAGGTTTAATGGGGCCACCGCTGCAGCGTGACAGCGCCAGGATGAGGAGGCTTGACTGGGCTGATTGGGAGATGACTGAAGGGATGTTTCAGCTCATTAAGAGCCACTTGGTACGGAGGTTAGATCCTCATGGATGGAATATAAGCAGGACCGATGGAGCTCAGGGCCTCAGGGAGCTCCGGCAGGCAGTGTATCTCATATCGCTCTCTGCAGACACTTTGCTTTGGTCAGGCTCTGAGTGGTGAATGCAACCTGTTGTCTTGCTGTGTGTCTCAGTCTTTGCTCTTAATTTAGATCTGACCTAAAGTAAAAATGAACATTTATAGTCCTTTAATAGTTCTCTGCAGCTCTAGATATGGTGGTGTGTGAGTGAATAATCTACTCTTCTTTAAGCTGATAGGTTGCTCAATTCTTCCGAGCCAACCCTGCTGACATCCACATTCCATCAAGATGGCAAAGATGTACTAGAGATCTCTTGCTGAGGGCGACGGAGCTAATTTTAAACCAGCATCTACTTTAATCTTGCCATGACGTATATGTATTCCTGTGGTAAAGCAATCTTTTAACTTTAGTGAATCGCTAGGAGCCTATTTGGGAAAAGGAAGTATGCATGAAACTGAAAAGTAAAAAATAAAAAATAAAAAAAAACTCAAAAGGTTTCATGAAAATTCATAGTGACCTTGAAGACCCTATGAAATCACTTGATGAGCACCTGTGGTGACATAAACATTAAATTTGAGTGGGACATATTGAAGAGCTTGTTCTTTTGTTTTAAAATAGCAAATAGGCTTTAATTTTTGTCACTCCCTTACGAAAAAGAAGTTTATTCAAGTACTTAAAATATACTTGAACTTTACTTAAGTATACTTACTAAAATAAACTTGAAGTATACTACTTTTTGGTAAGGGCTGCCATGAACATTGATTTTCCACTTGCTTTTCCAGTTGTTTGGAAATGGGGAAATTCTTATTCTATAACAGTACAGTTGTTCTCAAACTTTTGAACTCAAAGGTTTCCCATTGTCTAAGATAATATTAGATTGAAGCTAGGGCTGCACCATAAATCGCATGCGATATTTAATGCGCATCTTGTCAGAAAGCCGGTTCTGTAATCAGCGGTAAATCTCCAT
>NW_015536698.1:1828830-1832844 GCF_001515605.1 Sinocyclocheilus anshuiensis | reverse complement strand
CTTTCACATTGAGCAGCATTAACTACACAGAGCCGTTGTTCACTGACGAGCTGCGCAAAAAATCGCACGAATATGAACGTGGTTTTACAGAACCACGTTCATATTCGTGCGATTTTTTGCGCAGATCGTCAGTGAACAAAAAATCGCACGAATATGAACGTGGTTTTACAGAACCGGCTTTACTGATAAGATGCGCCTTAAATATCGCATGCGATTTATCATGCAGCCCTAATTGAAGCTATGATCTTCCCTATGGTATTTCTGCTGAAAAGATGACTAAGAGTTTTCAAACTTTAGTAGTTTTGGACAGTGGGCTATGACTATGTGAGCCTGGGCTACCACGCCGACTGGCTTAACTCTAATTAGACGTGCACTATGCGTAATGTTTAATTAACAAAATGGATATATGTTGCAATCCGACAGATAAGACCCCAGCACACACCTGAGCAAATATCATAATTTAGTCATTTGATAACTGCTGTATTCATGTTCGTGCAATGATGAGACAAAGTTAGACGATGCATACCATTTGACTCTCTCGTGTATATAAAAGTTGTCAAAGTTACAGTGCACAAAAACCCCTGGGTGGACTGACCTGAATGAACTGAAATAAAAGCAGAATATAAATGTTCTTTCTCCGTTTTCTGAATTACACAGCACAGCGAGAGCACATGTCACATGAGCACATTTCTCCGAACTACACTACCCACAATGCATTTCACTCTGAACTAACTGTTACAGCCGTAGATAGTGATCTTCAGAGTCTCCTGCAACACTGCCATTGATATGCCTGCGATAAGCGCGTGCTTCTGACTAGTGTTGCTTTCGTCAACGAAAATTATGACTAAATACCGTCGTCAACGAACCTTTATCATGTGACGAAAACGAGACGAGACCCAACGAAAATGCTGGTCATGTGACGATGACTATAATTAAATGTATAATGCAATATTGTTGACGAATAAAAACGAGACTAAATGTGGTTTACAAAATAAAAACTATGCTAAAATGTCTCTTCATTTTCGTTGACCAAAACGAGACGAAACGAAATGTTATAACGTTATTTCGTCTCGTTTAGTCGCGTTATTATTATTATGTTGCAGTATTTCTGTTTCCTGTGCCTCACTTCAGCAGCTGCATCAGGTCGCACTGCGCAGACGCAGGCGACGTCACTTCCTCAAGCCCCACTCGCGGCATTATTTAGAACAGTGTTTCCCAACCGGGGTCTGTCGAGAGCAGGGGTGCCGTGTAAAAAATCATTTTTTAATATTTTTAAATTGCTAAAATGTTCAAAAAAGCAGCTATTATATAATATCCATTTCTAATGTCGCCAATAATTAGAGATGCACTGAAATTCCGGCTGCCGAAAATTAGTTCACCGCTCAGGATTTACTTTCACGTGGTGTGACGCTTTGCGTATTATCCCGCTTTATGTGTGTAAGCTCCGCTCAGTCGCTCCACTCGTATACCGTTCATGCTCATCGGAACAGCAAAGTCCATTCAAAAATCAAGCTGACAGGAAACATCTATGTACACTCAAAAAAAATGAAATGTGGCTACTGTTGGTCCAAAGAATGTAACTACGTTTAAATGAAATAATTCCCTTACGTTTGTGTATTAAAATTAAAAGAGTTGTGTTGACCAAATTAGAAAAAGTAATATTTCAAATTTACACAGTTCACTTAAGTAAAGTGAATGAAATGGAGTTGAGCTGCTTCTGCAGTACCGCACTTTGGTCAGCAGGTGGCGTAATATCTGCACATGCGCAGATGGACAGCACATTCAAAGCAAATTATTCTTCTTGGAAAAATGTTGAATGTATTTATTGAATAAACTCAATGAAACTGTATTATTTGTTTTGATTGAATGTGACCATATTCATTTTAGAATAATTGAACTTCATTAACTTAATAGATTAAAACGAAGTCAATAATGTTAAGTTGATTCAACTAAACAACATTGTATTAACTTTATGTAATTAACTTAAGTTCACTAAAATCAATATTGTTACTTAAATGCAACCTAACTCAGTTACGTGGAACCTGTGGGGCAATTTGGCCAGGACACCGGGGTTACACCCCTACTCTTTACGAGAAGTGCCATGGGATTTTTAATGACCACTGAGAGTCAGGACCTCGGTTTATAAATAACATTAATATTAATGTTAATAAATTAAATGTTGTAAATTCAAATCAGAGCGTCTTCCGTGTCTGGAATGGATGTATTCTTGAGTCTATAAGGTAACAATAATATAATAAGATAACCTTGTTTGAAATGGGTTTGGCTAAAATAAAATTTTTGTTTCGTCTATACTACTAGGTACTTATACTATATTGACTGGGTTAAATAGAATTGCATTTCTAAAAAGAGACTAAAACACAATTTTAATTGACTAAAACTAGACTAAATGTCATCAGTTTTTGTCTATAGCTTTATCATATTTCTCAGCAGCAGAGTTGTGTTTTTGCACCTACAATTGGAACAACTCTGACATCCATGATTACGGTGTATCTTTCCCATAGCAAAGTTTCTGATTTAGGAACATTTGTGGGGTTTTCTTGTACTGGTTCCCAGGATTGAAAATGAAATCAACCACACACTCATCACTGAAAACATCGACCTTAGAAATAACGAACGTGAACACTGGGATAGTCGCCGTTGAATATGGCGAACCCCCGTTGAAATGCATAGGCCTACACAAGAATGCTTTTTTCATTTAACCCGTTTCATGTCCATTACTATCGGCATGTCCTCAGAGCGATTACATATGCTCTAAACTGCGTTTTGCTCAGGCTGTATAAACACAGATGCAAAATTTTACATATTCAGAATGTCTCCATCAGCAAAAAATGTGAATGCATCCTGAAAGCCCTGGCTGTCTGCCTGAAGGAAGACCCCTCAAACCTTGTGAAGGAGTACATGGTAGGTTATTTACCTTTTTCATTAAAACTTAGTGTATGTTTCTCCAAAACCAACTTCTTTGACCCTTGATCTGTTGGTAATTGTTTCTTTTTGACATTTTTAGAATGTTGAATATGTTGAAGCCCTAACCTCAACGCGCAACACCACGCTGGGAATCTATGTCCTGCTACAGTTAATTCGAAGATCTAATCTAAATATTTATTATTAATTATAACCAGTTATAATTAGTCATAAATATTTCCCTGTTGAGCTGATTTACTACACATGGCACTTAGTTTAAACTTTATGGTTGTTAATTTCTGAATTCAATTAGGCAGACCATGCAATACACACAGCGATATGGATTAGAAGAGCATTCACTTATCTTAGATGTTGATTTGGCTGTTCTGAAGCAAACTGCTACTGCAAGCATTAATCATATATTTGAATGTTGAGCAGCGAGTGTGGTGTCGTCTGCCGCTCGTCTGAGGAACCACACTCAGTCTTGAAAATTGAGTTAGACCTATCGGACTGCGCCATCTAGTTTCATGCCAGAACTCAGTATTTTATGTTTTTTTTCTTCATTTTTAGAATTTTTTAAAAACTTTTTTAATGTATTGTGGAAAATTATTAATTACATATAACTTATTTTAAGTAATTTTTAAGCCATATTACTGTCCTTTTTGATGTTTCCTGAGGCCCCCCTGGATGAGAACCGTTTCTGTAAATCTGATTGGACAACAATCTGTAAGAACATTATTCATACATATTTTCACTGTTTTTTACAGAACATAAAGTATGTACATTTTGTATATATGCATATCACTACTAAAACAGGACTGCAAGTATGTGAAACAGAAAAAAGAAAGAAATTTAGAAAATGGTCAGTCTTCTAGCTTTATTTCAAAGAGGTTGTAGAGATCTTTATTATAATCTGCACTCTGTGCATTTCATCTAAATGTTGCCCTGACATTATCATAAACATTCTTTATCATGCATGCATGTAAACACATTTAAAGGGGTCATATGATGCGATTTAAATTTTTCCTTTCTCTTTGGAGTGTTACAAGCTCTTGGTGCATAAAGAAGATCTGTAAAGTTGCAAAGACTAAA
>NW_015536698.1:1823816-1827760 GCF_001515605.1 Sinocyclocheilus anshuiensis | reverse complement strand
GCTTTCACCGCTTTCACCGTGGACGAAGCGGAGTCCAGCCCGGGGTCGTCACATGTGGTTGCCGCTCCTTCGTCGAATCCGACGAATCCGTCGAATCACATTTCTGTCACATGCTTGAGGTATTCGGCCAATCACAACGCACTGGATAGCTGGCCAATCAGAGCACACCTCGCTTTTCAGACCGATGAGCTTTGTAAAAATCGACGCGTTTCAAAAAGGCGGGGCATAGAGGAGAAACAATAATGTACAGTATGTGGAAAATAATGTGTTTTTTTTACTTTAAACTGCATAAACACATTTCATTACACCAAATACACAAAATAATGTTCTTTTTAGCAGCATCATATGACCCCTTTAAATGCCACAACCACCTGCAGTTTTAAAAAAATGATAACTTGTACCATGTCATTCAGTTTAATCTTTTAACAAAGCTACATCTGGTTTTCAGAGCTGTGGCACATGGGGTAGCACATGTGTTTGTAACATATAAGCTGGTTTCCCAATCTCATTCCCCTGACTTCCTTCACTATTTTGCCTCACTGCACTGTCCTATAAAGAAAAGGCTATAAAGTTGTATTTCACTCCATATTTCAGTTCCATTCACCGGGGTGAATTTAGTAGGGAAAGTGTCTGAATAAAGGCCCACTCTTTGGCCCACTCTCTTTCTCTCTCTCTTTAGCCATCATCAGAGGGTATTTATTTATTACCTTTAATATTTCACGAGCATTCTCAGTTATGAAGACAGACATCACTGTATAAGCCTATTAGCACCACAGCTAGTAATGGGCAATGAGCCAGAGGAAGAAAGCAGCTGCAGTGGGAAAGCACCCTGGAGAGTAGCCATCGCCTCATTCAGAGGCCTGTTAGAACTTCAAGCTAGAGTTCGACTGGATTGCATTTTTTCACTGGAGTTTGGCCTCCAGCCACTAATCAGATAGTACAGTGCCACAAACACACTCAAGTACTGCCGTCTTGACCGAACGATCAAGGCTGTAGGCCTGTTAGAATATATTTCCTGATGGAATTATGTTTTTATAGACCTTAGTTTGTAACCTAAGTGTTAACACCAGTAGGAAAACAACATAATATCATAATATAATAACATCAGTGCAACATGATGCAGTTAAAGTTTGTCCATTTTCATGCTCATGAAAAGCATTTATTTATTTTACTGACCCATCGATCATTCCAGCTCAGAAGGTACCTGAAATTGAAAATAATTAAAATAGTAATTGTGAGATGAAATTTTAAATAAGAAAAAGTCATATTGTGTCACAATTATGAAAAATAAAGTGATAAGTGTGAGATGTAGTGAATATAAATAAAAATACATATACTACTGTTCAAAGGTTTTGGGTCAGTAAGATTTTTTATGATTATTAATTATTTTAAAGGATGCATTAATTTGATCAAAAGTTACAGTAAAGACTTTTACACTGTTACAAAAAATATATATTTCAAATAAATGCTTTTTATTCATCAAAGCATAAAAATATTAAGCAGCCAATCTGTTTTCAAAATTGATAACAATAAGAAATGTCTCTTAATCAGCATATTAGAATAATTTCTGAAGGATCATGTGACAATTAAGAGAGGAGTAATGATGCTGAAAATTCAGCTTTGCCATCATAGTATAAATTACATTTTAAAATATATTATCATAGAAAATTGATATTTTAAAATGTAGTAATATTTCACAATATTACTGTTTTTACTGTATTTTTTTAATCAAATAAATGCACCGTGAGCATAAGCTATTTTACCAACCCCAAAATAGTGGAGTGTACTTTTTCTTCTAAAGTTTCTTGAAAATGTTAACTATGGTTATAATCTGTCCATCTAAGTGACGGTCAACCTTTACCTTTATTAAACATTACAAAATCTGTAGTACTTCAGGACATATGTCAGGGTATTCAGTGTCAAAATAAATGACTCTACCTGACATTAACAGGTTCTTCTCCCCTGTCGTTTTGTTCAGTATCAAAATATAATTAGAGCTGTCCCTTCCATTTTCGCAAGTCATCTTACATCAATGGCTTGACCTCTGCTTTGCTCAGCTGAGCTTTTTGAATTGGTAGCTAAGGAGCAGCCAACCTTGACTTAGCTGAATGCTGTTCAGCTAGATTTCCACTCTGGCCTAGTTCTGCATATCTCAAAACCAGTGTGAAATCTGTAACCAGGCAGTTTGGACTCTTAAGTATAAGCGTTTTATCAATTTCAACTTAAAAACAACACCAATAGTAGTCTTTGAGCTTTGTCAGGTCCATCTCTTCACTTGTAACATAAACAAAGAGGATCAGGATTGAGTGCAAAGGCATACGACCTGTTTTAAGAGCCTGCGAAACTTCAGAGGATGACAGGAAGCCTGACGATACATATCGGAGCGAGGGGGTGACCCCTAAATTATTCATCGTGCATTACGCTTGAAGAACACTTGCAAGGCGTGATATTCAAAAGAGGATAATGTTTCACCATCCAACCACTCCGTCATAGCCGAAGCAAAAAGCGGTTTGCATTAGTTTGCGGCAGTCATTCTGAAAATATGATCCAGTCTCACTATAAGTAAAAGTCAAAACTCATGAGGGAATTAGAGAGGGCGTAAAGAGTCTTCCTCGTGGTCGTGCATTGGTTTTAAGTGGTTGGTGCATTTTTCATGGGCTCATGGTCTATGAGTATGTCATTTCCAAATTAGCCTTATCTAAGTGGCAAACGGGAGCGAAGTGGGTGCTGAAATATTAATTAAACCATGTGATGCATCGTTTTGTGTTAATTAAAAGTGGCCAGGCTGAAACTGGACTGTTGTTTTTAAGATTGCTTTGGCAGGTCAGTCAGGGGAAGAAATTAAAGCAACACTTTCGTTGTCACACAAATCACACACAGAATCACTGTTGCCAAAAAGTGTACGCTGTCTTTAAAATTTATAGATGCTCTAGGCATCCAGGGAATCTGAGTGAGTCTACTACATTTTAGTCAATTATGGTAGAAGAAACACCCAAGAACAATGACAAACAATAAAGCATGTTTCCTGCATATCTCTGTGTACAGTACGTTTCTGTAGAAAAGAGAAGGTCATTCTCGGTTACGAGATTCAGATTCCTTCATTCAGACCCAGAAACTATATGATTATAAAGTCTTCATTAAATATTTACACATGCACTAACCATATGAAAAATTAAGAGATCCGCAGTTTCATTAACCTGTAGTAATATATGTACACATCTATTCGGTGGACCACAAAAATATTTTTTTTATTCCTTTTTAGCACATTTCAGACATTCTTTTCTGCATACTAATATATGGTAAGTGATTAAATCTGTATTAATATAACATTAGGGTTCCTTAAACTGGCTTTAATCTTAGAATTAGGATTTAAGTCAAGGTGTAAAACAGAAGACGTACAAAGAAATGTTTCGCCTGAAGATATTTGAATGTTATGACTGAGGACCATCTTAATGAACTTTCCACAGCACTTTATATAGCTGTGCAGATAACTAGTGTGATTCTTCAGTAATACATTTGCATTTAATTCATCTTAATGGTTAAACTACATAGCTATTTCCTTTTTTACTTCAGGAAGAGTCATTATAATTTATTGAAACCAAAGATTCCTTTTATTTTTGCTAGAAAATCAAATTTTCATATGATTTATTTCAGTTATTTCATAATGCTAAGATGTTTTAAAAATCTGTAAATAATAATATTAAATAAATAGATACACTACCATTTAAAAGTTTGGGGTCAGTAAGATCAAAGTCTTTGGTAAGATTTTTTAAAAAGAAACTAATACTTTTATTCAGCAAGGAAGCATTAAATTGATCAAAAGTTGAAGTAAAGACATTTATAATAATCTAATGCCCGGTTCAGACTACATGATCTTAGCCCGATTTTGCCACGATTTGCTTGACGTAGGGTGTCGTGGGGATTCGTAAACGACAATGGGCGTC
>NW_015536698.1:1816203-1823399 GCF_001515605.1 Sinocyclocheilus anshuiensis | reverse complement strand
TCGTCCACGACGAGTTCTGTCACATTGGTGACGTTGACCAATAGCAGCACAGAAGCTCTTTCATACATAGGTTTCAAACATGGCAAAACGAAAGAGAGATGATGGTGCTGCTAGGTGGAATTATGAGATGGAGGAAAGGTTCGTGGAGCTGTGGCAACAGTACTCCTGCCTGTATGATGTGTCATCAAGGGACTACCACGACAGAACAAAGAAAGAAAAATGCTGGCAAACTATAGTGGAAGCGCTTCAGCAATGTTTACACTCTTGTTTTCGGAAGTCAGTCGCTAGTTCCGCCTTCTCGATGACATCACGCGCATCATTAAAGACGGCACGCGATAAATGGTCGGGAAGCAACGTGTAGTCTGACATGTTTCTTGTCCACGACACAACAAGATTTTAGGAGTCAAAATCGTGAAATCTGACACAGCGACTATCGTGACCGACAAAAATATTGTGTAGTCTGAACCCGGCATAAGGCTTTTCAAAAACATAAAAAAATCTTTCTAACCCTAAACATTTGAACAATAGAGTACAATTTTTTTTAATTATACAAAAAATAAAACTTAATGTTACACTTTGTGAAGAGCTACTCCCATATTTTCAACACAAGCGAATCCAAATTCCAATTTTTGGTACTGTGCAACACTCAGAGAGGGGTTCATCTCAGCAGTACCTGTGATGGAAGGGCTTGATGCTTGTCGTCTGTCTGTTTTGGTGTCGTGGGAAATACTGACGCGTATGACTGAAGCATGTGTTTTGCTTCCACCGATAGAGCCAACGGGCAAGAGATTCTGGGGTCTAAAATGTTAATGACACCATGCTGTAACACCCCTGTAATCTCATGAGCTCCCTTGTTCACACACTCTTTCATGCTCTCACTCGTTTCTTCTTTTTCTCCGGCCATATTTTTTCCCTTCAGTCCTGGCAAAAGAGATTGCCGTAAAAAGAGTAAAGCAGAGCACAGATATGTGTAAAGAAAAGGAGATCATGGTGGCCCTGTGAGGGTAGCAAAGATCTCACACCAGAGGAGGCAGAGGTCAGTAGATGGAAAGGTGGGGGGTTCGCAGGAAGAGATATAGGCGTGTAAATCTTTGATGCTTCCTATGAGGTGATGGCCTCCATAGTCTTCTGGGCCTGCAACTAGCACCAAGGCAGACGGGGGTCATGCATGATTCACAAGGCAGGCCGTCGGATTAGCTTAGCGTAGCCTGTGCTGATGACATGCGTTACAACTCGTTTCATCATGACACACTAATGAGAGCTGAGACGGTGCTCTCCTGCCAGGGGCCTCTCAGGACCCTCCTGGGGCAGTCAGAGCTTGGAAGAAAGAAAGAGAGATGGGAGACCCAACATGACATTGTTTTCACCCATTCTTTCTTTCTGGTTTCTCAGAGAGGCCCTGGGAAGGTCATGGCCTGACAAACACCTACTCAAAGGAGTAGCTGAAGAATGTGCTTATGTTGTGTCTTTACAAAGGATAATGTTCGCATCTGAAAGCACAGAATTTCCCAGCTGAAAGTATAAATGAATTCAAAAGCAATTACAATTATTGCCGGAAATACTACCTCTGTCACTTACGATAATTTTTTTTGTTTGTTTTTTTAGGACTCACCTCTCTGGTGCTTTGAAACATAATTAAGCAATATATCTATTTTACGAAGCTTTTTTTTTAAATATCAAAACCACTCTCCAGAATGCTCACATTCACTGTACCTTAATTGTGGTGAAGGATATGGGTGTGTTTTTTTTTTTAATTGTCTTTAATCAGATACATTTACATTATGTATGTTTACATGTACAGCTATAATTGTAGACAATTGTAGTCTAATTAACATTTATGCATGCTAGATAAAGCTGAGCTTCAATCACATCTGGTCTCTTAGTCAGACCAGACTGGTATGATTTCAGTTTACATAATGCATAAAGTTTGCATGATATATATAATATCATTCAAGTCAATAGGATTCCCTTTGACGCACGCGATGCCTCCGAGGGGGCAATTGGCGTGCACCACGAGTGTTTTTTCCAAGGGAAAAAGCTCTGCTCTCGTTTGTCTCCCTTTTTGAGGAAAGAAACTCAGGGAACCATGGTTACATAAGTAACCTGAGACGTTATGTTGTAGTTCAAATATATTTTTATTCAGCAACAATACATTGAATTGATCAAAAGTGAGAGTAAAACTATTTCAAATAAATGCTGTTCATTTGAACTTAATTACAGCAATTTATTTAGTTTAGTCCAAAGTAAAAAGTATACTTGGATGTTATGGTAAAAAGTAAGTTTTTCCAAAGTAAAAATTTTAAGTTGTACCAAAGTAAAAAATAATGATTTGGTCTCCATAAAAAGCAATATTTTAACTTTGTTTCAATGTAATTTTTTATCTTGGGCAGAAGAACTATTTTGATTGATATTAAATTAAAATTTAAAGTTTCAACCAAATCAAAAATATAGTTTGAGAAAAACTAATAAATTTAGCTGTAACAAATTACAGTAATTTTTTTAGGTTGGTCCAAAGTATCATTTTTTTCAGTGTAGAATGATTTCTGAAGGATCAAGTTACACTGAAGTCTGGAGTAATGGCTCTGTAATTCATTATTTTATCAATTAATTACCTTTAAGTTTGACTGAAATCTAACGTAAAAAGTGCATGTAAAAGCACGTAAAGGGATAGATCACCCAAAAAGAACAATTCTGTTATCATTTACTCAAATTCACTTCGTCCTGAATCCATGCCTTTAATCTGTGGAACAATCAATCAATTAATCAATCAATCAATAAGTAAATATCTCAGGTGTTTGTGTTTGTTTTTTTCACTGATGTTTTAGACCCCACTGACTTTCACTGTATGGACAAAAAGAGCTGAAAAATACCTTCTCTTGTGCTCCTCAGAAGAAAGAAAGTCATACAGTTTTGGAATAACATGAAGTCAAGTAAATGATAACCAAATTATTGTATGCATTAGTAATCTAATACACTGGTGACCCAACAAACAACTGCTCAGAATAGATCATTCAGAACAGCATCTGCTAAAGAAATACATGTAAATATGATTTAAAACTACCTCAAACAGTATAAAGCTAAAGCTGAAAAGTCACGTCCAAGTGCACTGGCTTCTGGCTGATGATTAGGGACCTGTCTTTGGGCCAACCTTCGCCCTGGCCTTTCTGCACTGTTAGTTAATGATGCCACAGATATGTCCTTAAGCCTAGTGTGATGCATGGCGTTCATTAGCCCCTGTGGAGCTCACGCTCTCTTTCTTTTATTCTAATGACAAGGGTGGCATCGCACTGGCCCTTAATCACAGGGGCACCTTGTTTCCACTGGAGGGGATGGTAAGGGAGTGAAAAGGAGCAGGAAAGAGGCAGCAGTAGGGAGGAATCTCTCTGATAGGAGCTTTTCATGATCTAAATCCTCATGATCGGGGAGAGAGACAGAGGCATTAACAGTTCAGCTGAGAGCAAGGTCAGATCTAATTGATTCCCTTATTGCCTAAAATTATGATTTGAGATTGTATTGCAGGTATGTCTGCCTGGCAGCGATAAGAGTATTTTTTATTTTTTATTTTTTTGTGACTGGACAAGACAAAAATGAATTTAATTCAAATAAACATTAATTTTTTTGTACATATAATTAATATTATCAGGATTGTTGTAGTTAGCTAAACTAAAAGAGTTTAGTTTACTTGAAATAAAATAACCATTAACTTATTTACTTAAACTTTTTTTTTTTTCAGCTAGTTGCCAAGGCAATATTTCTCATTTTGTATTTAGTTCAACTTGATGTATTAAAATAACTAAAACTGAAATAAAGTTATTAAAAGTGATATATAAAATATAAAAATGAATTCAAAATATTTATTTTAAAAAAACCTATAATATCTCAACCCAGTGATACTAAAAAAACATTGAATGTGACATTAATATTAAAATCAACTTATAGAGAGAGAGAACACCCCCAATAGACCCTGGAAAATAAAAACATGAAACATATTCTTCTAGTTATCCTTTCCATCATTTCTGTCAATTAGAGATTATGTGCATCAATAAGAGCAGTTCCTTCTAACAACAAATTAGGTTCTATCTCCATTCTGAGCAGTTTTGAGATATTGAGCTTCAAAATTTTTGCATTTCATATTTTGTAGATAGAATCTTTTTTTACTCATTCTTATGCTTACCAATATTTATTTGATCAGAAACACTGTAAAAACAGTAACCGTTCTTTATTTTAATATATTTAAAAATGTAATTTTTTCCTGTGATGGCAAAGCTGAATTTTCAGCCGTCATTACTCCAGTGTTCAATCTCTCATGATCCTTCAGAAATAATTTTTTGGTGCTGAAGAAACATTTATTGTTACCATCAATGCTGAAAAAGTTGTGCTGCTTAATATTTTTGTGGAAGATGAATAGAAAGTTTAAAAAGACTGGCACTTACTTGAAATAAAAATCTTTTGTAACATTAGAAATATCCTTATCGTTTTTTTTTTTTTTTTTTTTTTTTTTAAAAAAAAATTTTTTTTTTTTTTTTTTTTTTTTTTTTTTTTTTTTTATAAAAAGTCCCAAAATGTACACAACTTAAAAAAAAAACACAAAACTACTTTGTTTATTGTGTTCTGAAAAGTGTTACAAACATAAACTGAATAGTAAATCATTTCATAGGGATGACTTAAGAGAATTTCTGCGATGCGGTAAATTCAAACAAATCCTAACACTGAAATAAAAGGCATACGTGATTCTTGTATGACTCCATTGTTTCTTTAAACATCCCCAACTAGTTGTTTTGTGGTGAAGTTCAAAGCTTGGATATCATGACTGAAATAATGAAGCACCTCATGCAGAACGGCTTATGTAAATGTTACCTCTCCAGATGCCAGGGCCTAAAGCAAGTGTTCTCCTCTCCCCGTGAGCCACATAATTTAAATAAGCATTTAGATAAACCTTTGTACCTCGCTTGCCCATAGGGTGCATTAGGTTTTGCGTGCAGATAAATCAATAAAATCTGGCGGTCCGAGTGTTAATGAATATCACTTGCACTTTTTAATGAGGCCTAATTTGCATTTGAAAGTGACAATGGGAATGGGTATGTTTTCTGCACATCTTGCTAAGAATCTACATTTGAAGAAAAAAATATGCTACTGTAGCATTTGTTTAAATCAAAATTTTGCAACTTCATTCTTTCCTGTGGTGCGGAACAACCTGCACTGGATCCAAAATCAAGTCCTGTCAGAATACATTCGACAAATATGAAAACGTTCCTGCTGAGTTGAACTATTAAAGGGATAGTTCAACCACAAATGAAGATTACCACATGATTTACTTACCCTTAAGCCAACCTAGGTGTGCTTTCTTCATTCAGACGATTGCAATCTGGGTTATATTAAAAAAAAAACTTCCTGGCTCTTCCAAGTTTTATAATGGCAGTGAATGGGGGTCAAGATTTTGAAGCCCAAAAAAGTGCATCCATCCATCATAAAAAGTATACTCCATGTGGCTCCAGGGGGTTAATAAAGGCCTTCTGAAGTAAAGTGATGTGTTTGTGTAAGAAAAATATCCATATTTAAAACTATATAAACCGTAAACTCTAGCTTCCGCTAACTATCGTACGTGTGTTCACTACAGAGTGGTGTTCCAGCAGATGACGTAGGTGTAGTGTAAGCTCTGGTGAGAAGTGACAAACACGGAAGGGCAGAGGAGAGAGCAGAACAAAAGACCGATAATAGAAGTACAAAGCAAGGATTTGTAAAGAAAAATGTCAGAGGATTTCGATATAAACCAAGAGGAGACTGGTTTTCCTTTGTTGTAAACAAAATTTGGTTCTCGCGAGACTAGCATATTCTGACTGGAGCTTATGCTACACCTAAGTCCTACGTTGTCCACTGGAGCGCAACTCTCTCTTGAATGCGTGTACGACAGTTAGCGGAAGCTAGAGATTATGGTTTATAAAGTTTTAAATATGGATATTTTTCTTATACAAATGCATCGCTTCACTTCAGAAGGCCTTTATTAACTCCCCAGAGCAGTGTGGAGCACTTTTTATGATGGATGGATGCATTTTTTTGGCCTTCAAAATCTCAACCCCCATTCACTGCCTTTATAAAGCTTAGAAGAACCAGGACATTTTTTAATATAACTCCAAAATTTAGGGCTGTGAATCTTTGGGTAGACAGCTAATCGATTCGATTCACGATTCATATGTTTTCGATTCAATTCAAGAACGATTTTTGCAAATTCACAACGATTCAATTCGATTCGATTCACAATTAAATTCGATTTGATTGGATTAACGATTCGATTCTGCATTCTGAAAGTGCATTCACAGGATTATTTAAATGCTTCCCCTAAATTCTTTAAATGCTTAGTCAGGGGGCAAATTACACAGAAGCCTTTATGGTTACAGAACCATAGGTTAGAAAAAAAAAACACTTTTGTCTATTGTTAGATGCTAGTTTAATGATGCTATGGCATGACATGGCATATGTAGAAATTTATGTAAGCCAAGATTTTAAAAAAGAGCTTTAAAAGTATTATATAGGCTAACATTTTGTCACACCAGGGGCATAGCCATCATTTCAGACGTGACAGACATGTCAAATACAATAATTTTATGTAGGTATGTATGTATTATTATTTTATTTTAATTTTTTTACAAGGAATTCTTTCCTTATCTCTTACTTTGAATTTGCTATAAGAAATCAAATACACTGCTGGACAATAATCAATCATTTGTAATCTATCATTTTTTCCTAATGGCAATTTTATGATTGTTTTATATACTACAAACAATTATTTAAATTTTCTGCACAGAATAAGGTAAAAAAAAAAAAAAAATGCTTTATAGTTTCTGTAGGCTACTGTAATAAATTATATGTCCATTAGCACTGCATCATTCATAAATTGTATTTATTTATTGTTTACGTTTCAGTTCATTCTGCTTTTTATTCAGCTTAGCTGCAGATATAGCCTGGTAGCCTACGTCTTCTCTTTCAGTGCGAAAACTTCATCTCATTTTCATGAAATAAAATGCTATAGTATTTAACTTTTACTCTCCATCGGCGAACAACGATCCTGAAAGAAAACGCGCCCGATGTCTGTTTGCTATAGCAACAAACACTACTTTCATGCATCTGATTATCAGATAAACCTCGCACTCTTATTTCAAGGTTGTTGTTAATGCTGTGGTTATTTTAACAGTTTCCTT